>NW_015160242.1:191674-192924 GCF_001447785.1 Gekko japonicus
GTATTAGAAGCCACTGTGGAGGTGGGGCCAGCAGGATCACTAAGGTGTTATGCTGGGGGGGGCTCCCTCATGGCTTTAAGCACCCTGCAACCACTGCTGCACCTAACAGACAACTACCTGTTAGGTGTAGGAGGTGGGGGAGTGTGTTGGAAGCCATCCCACCTCCTCTCCTACACCTGACAGGCAGCTACCTGTCAAGTGTAGGACTGGGAGGGGGAGGAGTATTAGAAGCCACTGTGGAGGTGGGGCTGCACCTGACAGACAACAGCCTGTTAGGTGTAGGAGGTGGGGGGAGTGTGCTGGAAGCCATCAGAGAGGCTGGGCCAGCAGCTTTGCTTCACCTCACAGGTGGTTCTTGGCCACTCCTGATTTCCTCAACTGTCATTAGCTCTGTGCAGTCCCCTGTAACTGTTGTGGTTTTTTTTTTTACCTCAGAACACTGAGCTCTGCAGCTGACCAATCAGAGAGTGGGGGTGCAGGGAGGCTGCTTCCTGGCAGCCTCATAGGAATCAAAGGGGAAACACATTTTACCCCTATTGACCCACTTAGGGGTCAAATTTCTAAAAATCCCTTCTTAGTGAGCACCTACGTCATGGTAGGAGTGCTCTCCCCGAATTTGGTGTCTCTAGGTCCAGCAGTTTGGCCTGGGTGTTGATTTTACAGTGAGGGGACTTTCTTTTATATATATAGATGAAAATGAGAGACAGGTTACAGAGCCACTTTCAAGATTCAGTTAAAACACACACACACACACACACACACACACTAAACCAGAGCACCTTTTTAGAGACATGCCAGCCTGCAGCACCATCTTCCCATTTATTTGAGAAATGGTGCAGTAGTATACCTCTGCAGGCTGCAGATTGGGCTTAAAAAGTCCATTATTGTGAATTGACACCACTACCAATGGCAAACTGATGAAAATTAAATGAGAAGCACCCTGAAGCCATATATGCAAATAATAGTCATCTAAATATCAAATTCATTATTGGATTTCTGACTTCCAAACAAACACACTACTGCATTGAACAAGTAAGGGAGGAGGCACAGCATCATTGTTTAGGTTCATAACTTCAAAAAGAAAACAAGTCTGTAGAACATAATATTAAATTCTAACTGGTCAGTAAGCCATTTCATAGCAATACTGAAGTCCTTTATCTTAAACATACCTCAATGCAAGGCAAAGGTTTAAAGCAGGAAGGCCAAATTTTCAGTGTTCTTTATAGGATCATGATGACAATAAGTTCCTT
>NW_015160242.1:192947-202647 GCF_001447785.1 Gekko japonicus
AAGATCGTACAGATGTTACTCAAAAGACAGTCCCATTTTATTCAGTGGGAATTACTGCCAGGAAAGTGTCTTTAGGAATGTAGCTTTACAGCAGTATATCCTTTTAAGTCTATTGAAGTCAATGGGTTTAGAATGGTTTAAGTCCTAAGGATGGCACTGTTAGCATACTAAATTTCATTGACAGATATGCAGTGAATCCCTCTGTCTGTGAGCTTTCTGATCGAAAATTATACTCTCCTGGTATTTTATTGTGTTAAAAGTTGCATATGCCAAGGGGAAATGGCAATAAGGAGGTGTACAGTCTAGCTGTAAACGTTTTCTTATTGATAATATCATCAAGCTGTGCAAAAAATGTTACCTTATCAATCTGCTTGGCAGATCCTCTTACTGAGGAGATATGGAATAGGTTTTGGAATTCTACTAGTTTCAATACTAAAACCATGTCAGTGCGTTTTCAAAATTTGAAAATTATGACTAGATGGTATGCAACACCCCAGAGACTCTCTTATATATCACCTACAAAATCTTCACAGTGTTGGAAAGAATGTCACCAAATAGGAGATTTTGCCCATTGCTGGTGGAAATGTGCAAAAATTAAGGATTTTTTGATGGAAGTGCTAAATATCATTCATATTGTTACCTCAGTCAGTATCCCATTCAAGCCAGAGACTTTATTCTTAAATGCTTGGCCACAAGAACTAACAGCTAGGCCACACAAAGACACCGTTGGATGCTGCTAAAACAGCGATCGCATCTTATTGGAAAGATACTAAGGCACCAACTGTGGAGGCATGGTTTCGTAAATTATGGAACCATTATCTTATGGACACAGTCACAAACAAACTAAACTACATTTCTCAAAGAACAAGTCAGGGGCTCCAGTCAGTCTGTGAGCTTTCAGATCGAAAATTATACTCTCCTGGTATTTTGTGTTAAAAGTTGCATATGCCAAGGGAAAATGGCAATAAGGAGGTGTAAAGTCTAGCTGTAAACGTTTTCTTATTGACAATATCATCAAGATGTGCAAAAAATGTTACTTTATTAATCTGCTTGGCAGAGAGACTGTGCAGATCCTCTTACTGAGGAGATATGGAATAGGTTTTGGAATTCTACTAGTTTCAATACTAAAACCATAGCAGTGTGTTTTCAAAATTTGAAAATAATGACTAGATGGTATGCAACACCCCAGAGACTCTCTTATATATCACCTACAAAATCCTCACAGTGTTGGAAAGAATGTCACCAAATAGGAGATTTTGCCCATTTCTGGTGGAAATGTGCAAAAATTAAGGATTTTTGGATGGAAGTGCTAAATATCATTCATATTGTTACCTCAGTCAGTATCCCATTCAAGCCAGAGACTTTATTCTTAAATCCTTGGCCACAAGAACTAACAGCTAGGCCACACAAAGACACCGTTGGATGCTGCTAAAACAGCGATCGCATCTTATTGGAAAGATACTAAGGCACCAACTGTGGAGGCATGGTTTCGTAAATTATGGAACCATTATCTTATGGACACAGTCACAAACAAACTAAACTACATTTCTCAAAGAACAAGTCAGGGGCTCCAGTCACATGGGCCAGATAACGTGGGGGGGGGAGGCGTGGCTGTTCGCCCCAGAGCAAAATAAAGCACAGTAGCCCAATCACACGGTCTCCTGAGTCTCCATGCTTTGGCTGTTAGCTGGCGATCACACAGCGTGGCAAAGAAGCGGCACGGCACAATCACACAAGCGTTTCGCATTTGCGTGCATGCATAGTTTCGCAAAGCAGCACTATTTCAGTTTCATGTTTGTGTGCATGTGCTTACAAAAAACATCTGGTTTGCGATGGGACGTGGACAGGCACCAGATGCCATGGGATACTAGTGCTCCCGCGATCAGACGCCAACCTGTGCCACGCGTTTTCTGGATATTAGTGCACTTTCCTTGGTACTTTTTAACTCCGCATCTTCGGTGGGATGCCACAGGTTGGCCACGGGTGCGCTACGCTTCCCAGATGTTGCAGTATGATCGTGCCCCGAAAATCTGCCTGACATTCGTGCCTTTCGCGCTGCAAATTCTCTGTGTGACCGGGGCCAGGATACATTTATTGGAAAATGGTATCCGGTCCTAGATTACTTATCTCAGCAGCAATACATATCCTCTGAATGGTCCCAATTTCAAAAATGGATTTGATGTCTAGATCTTGGATAGACTGTTATTATTCTATGTATAAGCATTTTGTCTTTCTCTTTATTTATTTATTTTAACCGTTATTTATTCAATTAAGGTACAGGCTAAGTACTCCTCATTCAACCTTCTGTGCTGTAATGTAGCTTATTGACAAGCTGGAGTGTTTGCAAAAACCTTTCAATGAAGTAGGTATCGTTGAGTACTCAATCAGTTTCATATGGGTTCAATGTTGATACACTGAGTTATAAAAAGTTTCATAAATGCTTGTAATACATATTTGTACTTGTTGAACTCAATAAAAATATAACTATAAAAAAAAAGATGTGCAAAGAGACCACTGAGAATGTTTAGCCTATATATAGTGATGCCAGATGCTTGGGTCTGCACAAAATAGTTCATATCCATAAAGTTTGTGATGAACTGGAATTATAAATGAGCACTTCAGGCCATAAATAAAAATAAATTGGGACCCATCATTAGACTGGATAACATTTTGGATATTCTTGCTGACTCAAGAAGCAGGGGTTGAAAAGGCAAGCAGTTTTGTAATAGCCATCCTGCATTTTGAGAGGTAATCCCTGATACTGTGAGATTAGATCTATTTTCTTTGTCTTCTTTTTGGGGAGTACGTGTCTCCTCCAGGGCATCACATTTTGGGTTGCTTGTGTTTTGTTGGTCCCATAGGAAGGAGACTTGTGTAAATCACCCAGGATATTAGTTTGGGCAGACGTATGTGGATTACTAAACATATGTAATGAATTTAATGAAGAGCAGCATCAGGAGGCTGTATCAAAGGAGCAGTTCCCACTCATCAAAATCTCCTCCCAAACTGTTTCCCCTCTTTTACATGAACAAATGTGAATGGAATAGCCTTAGCTGCCTAATCTGCTATATATGGGAAGGAATGCCCCGTATATTCCTCCGATGTGTCCAGAGAGTTCCTTTGCCGAGTGCCTCCACTACCTGAGTACAGCAAATTGTCATGAAGTTTATAACTTTCTTGTTGATGGCTGCCCAATTGTGAAACTCCTGGTTCACTGACACTCACCTGGCACCCTGCTTATGGACTTGGCAGTAGAAAATATGTCCTTTTGAGTTAGATTTCAAATGAATTAGGTTTTAAAGTTGATTATTGTCCTTTAATCCTTGCTGTTTTGAATTCAGTTTTACTTTTGTATTTGATATTCTTGTCTAGGCTTTCAATAAGACAATAAAAAAGAGAGAACCACACCTCCTTTAATGATGCCAATGATGTCTCCTCATACTGATTGTGTCAATTTAAGCTGGGTAATCCTCTTTGCATCTCAGTAAGAAAGGTAGACTATAAATGTAATAAATACATATAAATTAATAAGTAGCTTTGGCTGTGCATGTTTTTGAGTGGTAAAACAGCTAGTGGGAAAGGGTAAGCTCTCCTCTGACCAGATTTGCAACTTTCTAAGGCTGATTTTCATCAATCATACAAAAAGCCATTATTGCACATATTTGCATGTAGTGTACTCTTTTTGTACTGTAACTTTTGTGAGGATAAAGTAGCATCCCACAGTTTGTTTTGTTAAGCCTTATTCCAAACTCTAGACAAACCACATCTAAATTACACTATCACTATCCAAAAGGTATCTTTGGCACCACACATACTCTTTTCTGTCATACTGTCTTCAACATTTACTTCAAACACTTCAATGAGATGACACACTTAAAGGATATGAATATTTATTCACTGAGCTCCCAGGCAAAACTTCACTGGGTTGTGCTTTTAAAAACCTTTAAGTAGTGATTCTCAAATATATGAAATCAGAGTACTAGAGAAAATCTGTTATAGCACTTTTTATACCTTTTCTTAGAAGTAATAAGTGACTTGGATCCAGTGAAGCATTTCCATGGACATTTCTATGAATTTCTGCCAGTACAACACAACTTTCTTGCCTCAATTTCTATCCCCAAATGCCCCCTGAGATGTTGCTTCTGAGGGATAGGGGAAAACCATTTGGAGGACATTTGGGCCTAAGGAAACAGGGTAAGGCAAGAAATACATACTGCTTGGGCGGAAATCCATTCTCTAGTGGATCCAGACCAATAGCTGCAGAACACACAATTTGCTCCTTGCCACCTTTTTCTTACTTAAATTAGGCTAAAATGATGCAAACAACTACATTCTCTTAATGCTGTGTATATCTATTCTTCTGGAGTAGTCACTGGTAGGAATAATCTCGATGTCTACTTGGAACATGATTAGGTGTCTCTAGGTCATGCTCCATTACAGATGAGTACTATTTTAGCTAATTTAAATGATTTCCGTTTTTGGTTTAAATTGTTTTCTTTTTATCTTGTTTTTAATTCCCCCCCTCCTTCTGATAAGGGGTAGGGAGGAAAATCCTTATTAGTGAAAACTGAAAGCTTTCTCCACAGTCTTATCTAAGGCACTCTCAGCAGCTATAAACACAGTGTGGAAGAGTTTTTTCTTCCTCAATGGATTAAAAGCTGTTGCTGCAGTTATCTATTTGCTATGTGCTGCCAGGGTTCCGACTCTTAGATAGCTTACTGTTTTTGATTTAGAATTTGTTGTAGAAATCCCCATCACCCTCTACTCTCCTTTGGTAGGTTGCAATAGGGCATGGTAGAGTGGAAGAGTAGTGAGAAACCTGTGTAGCCTGAGTGAAGAAGGGGAACTTCAAGGAATTTGTTTAGTTCTGTTTAGTATATAAACTGATCCCACATTGCTTTGTGTCGTCTGGTTTTGGTTTTGTTTTGTTTGGTTTTGGCTGTTTTTGGTTGTTCCAGTTTTATTTTTCCATTTGCTTTACATAAGGTCTGCAAGGTCTTAACCCTTACAACATTTTCAACGCAATTCTGGTTAGGGCTTTTCAGACTTAGTGATTTGTTTTAGGTTTTTAGGTTTTAAACAGTCCAAGTGTTAACTGCCAAGTGCTAAGTGAAAAGGAGTTCTGTCTTAGGTATTTTAGTCATTTGGAAACTGATTCATGTTTGTGTATGATAAATTAAGTATCGGGAATTAAATTGTTAAAGTGGATTTTAAATTGATTTCAGCTATCTATTTAGTTAAATTGACATTGATCTATTTCTACTTTTCTTTTGAGGAAAGTTTTAAAAACAATAAATTGCTTGCATCAAACTGACCTAGTTGTAATACAACATGAAGATCTACAACAATTCTACAGTAAAACAAAGTTTGAGTCCAGTGGGGCCTTTAAGAACAACAAAGCTTAATTCTGGGTATAAGCTTTTTTGTTCATGCACACTTTACCAGATACGGATAATGTGTGCATGCACATGAAAGGTATACTTAGAATTAAACTTTGTTGTTCTTAAAAGTGCCACTAGACTCAGATTTCGTTCTGTTGCTACAGACCAACATAGCTACCCACCTGAATCAATTTTACAGTAAATTACAGTAAATTTTGCAGTAAAATTTAAGTTAACCTCTTCTGTAGTATAGGTAATATAATTTAAAAGAGAGCAAAGGTTACTGGTGTATATCAGCAGTGTCTGAGCTCTTCCATATAAATTTCTTTGAGCCCATTAATTGTCTTTTCCTGCCCATCTATCATAAATTCTTTTGCTCTATACTAAGTAGACAGCAGTCAGACTAAAGTCCCAGTGCTCTAATCCAACATTCCTAGATCACATAAAAATGGTATTTTTCTACACAGATAATTACTAACTAAAATTAACTTCACTGAACTAGTCCAAATCACATAAAGTTTCAATGGTTCTGTCATTTCCAGATTTCAGAGGCCTTAACTTGCTTTCTATGGAAGCACTAAGACAGCAGTTCTATAGACATGACAAATGGTTTCCTTTTTGGAAAAGGTAATTTTCTAGGCAGTAACTTGTCATCACACTAGGGAAAAACTGTTTACACAAGAAAGGTTACATTTTCCATGTAATGAAAAATGCATTGCCTGGGAAGAGTTTCCTCTCCTTACGCCACTGCTTAGTGCATACTCGGCAAGTAAGACAGTTGGGAGAAATAGGCAAACAGATGAAATGCTTGAATAACAGCTCATATTAATTTTGCTAGAGATGGATACCCAGTTTTCTAATTCACATAAAAGAACCCCTTTGGAAGAAGAAATGAAACAATATTGTGAGAATACAGTAGCAGTACAGACCTGAACAGAATTTCTCCCTTTTAAATCCATTAAAGTCAATGGGATTAAATGGGTGGGACTTTGCCTAGGATTCTACCATGTATATAGTCTATCAAAATTGCCCAAAGAGACATTTACAGTAGATTATGCTGCAGATCAATTTGCAACAGCCCCATTAACTTCACTTGGTAACAGAAACCTGGTTAGCCAATTGGGAGAGGTCAGCAGGCTGTTTTACCCAGCAGCAGCCTTTCACCTTCAGCATTTTTGCTCTGGCTGACCCAATGACCCTCTCTACAGGTAGCATAGGATTAGCTGGCCACTATAGAAGGGTCAAGCAGCGTTTTTTTGGGTGGGGGGCTTTGCCAGACTGGCTAAATATGAAGTCCTTCCTTCAACTGTGCCATGTTGTCTTTGTGAACAGTGTGTTCTCAATTAAATAGACCTGGTTGTAAAACTGGTTAGGCTACAACTAGTTGGCAGGAAAAGAGTGCGTTGGTGTTAAGCTGCATCTTTTGAACCTGATAGGAGCCTTGAGGCACATCAGGGATGTTGCTTTGCACATCTCTGTACATATGGCCATGCAGGAAGTGATAAGAAAGGCCGACAGAGGCATCGGTCAAGTTTGGAGCCAGGGTGGATCTGCCCAAAAGGTATTCCAGGTGGATGTTTAGTGCAGCCCACCCTCAGAATCATCACCTTATTGGAACAGGTAGTCACTTGGCTCAGCCATTTAATTACTTTAAATAAACATTTAAATAAATAAAACTAGGTAAACTTATATTCTGTTGCTTCATGTCATTGGGAGGGGGGGGAGTGCCAGGGCAAAGGGTAAAGGATCTAGGAGAAGAAATCAAATATGGTGGAACATAGGGCTCTCTAGTAATAAGAAAACAAATGTAGGGTCTTTGGTTTTACTCGCTGAGGTATTATGGCAACTATCCATAAAGTAAAAACCAATCAATATTTGCCAGTGATAAAGAAAATAATAAAATATGTTACTATATTATACTGTGGTCTTCGTAGAATGAATTTCTGAAATTGCAGTACTCCAATAAACTCTCACTATGGCAGAACTGTCCTCTGACTTCACAGACAACATTCAGAGGATCCAGTTGTTCTCTATGTGTCAAGGTGTTTGTTTTACTTTTGAGTTCATTATTTTAAAATTCTTTTCAATCTGTTTCCTTTCCTCTTCACAATCCCATCCCATCTTGGATGGGTCCACTATTCCTTTATGGTATTAATTTTTGAATTGTAAAGGCATTTTAATAGAAATGAAATATGTTATGAAAGTTGTAACCCCTTGGGATACAAGTAATAAAATTAAGAAATAAAATATAGAGAGTTAGATCCTACAAATCTCAAACACAGAGCATGCAGAGGGCAGATTTTGGGGGCTTTTACCTTACCTCCAGCAGCCCCTTGTGCCATCTGCGACCCTTGAAAAGACAATGTTTGAGTCTGGGGCAAATTGTCTCCTCCCTCCTTTAGTAGCAGGATGCTTGCTCTGCAGATTTTCTCCACAAACACAAGAGGGAGGAGGTAATTCCACCTAATTCTTCTTACTTACAATAATCCATGCTGTATGACATTTGATCCACAAGCTCCAGGACCTCAAGCATCATCACTTTGGGATCAATAGGACTGCTTGCTAAAAGATAAGGTATGGAATATCTACCCTGTCTAGGTGGCAAGTGGGTTCCAAAGAGCTCTGCAGGAATCAATTCCCTCCAGCGATTCCTTAGATGAGCTGACAGAGGACTGGAATTCCTGTCTAACTGAAGCCATCAATAGAATTGCCCTCCCCCTGACATCCATGGCAGAAATCATCCCCCGGGTATACGATGGAACTTAGGGGGATGAAATGGGAACTCAGATGGCTGGAGTGAGTTTGGTGGTGAGTTTGCAATGAAGCTACAAGAGCACTTTATAGGACTCTTATGAAATCATATGAGACAGCAGTGAAGCAGTGAAGCCTGCTAAGAAGGATTAATCTGGATCTAGATAAATTTGTGCATGCACATTCTTGCATGATCTCACACGAACATAAGAACATAAGAGAAGCCAATGTTGGATCAGGCCAATGTCCCACTCTGTCAGTTGAGGCCAGGAGGGGCCAGGACACTAGAAGCCCCCCCAAGCACCCAATGTGCCCCCCAAGCACCAAGAGTACAGGTGGATGTTCCAGAACTCCTGATAGCTGAACATCTGTCCATGGTAAATTGGTGAAAAACATAATTAAACCTAGTTTAAAACAACAACAACAATAGAAGAAGTATTGCTGATGATTAAACCTAGTTTAAAACAACAACAACAACAGAAGTATTGCTGATCAAGAATCAGCATGGATTCTTGTCCTACCAACTTCTAGAATTTTTGGAGAGTTGTGAATGCAGAAAGGGATTTATGTTAAATACTATTAGCAGGAAGCTGAGGACTTTAATATGAACACAATCAAATGTATATCAATCAAACTTCTCCATTTACAAGTGAAGAAATGTCCTGATTTGATTGCTTTGATGTTCTTTTTGTTCTACAGGGCAAGGCCCTGACTGAGTAATACATAGCAAATAAATTACAGCTGTGGCTTCTTTTGCCCTTGTACAGTCTGCAGACCAAATCATTTGGACTTTTAGAGAACAGGCATGTATTCCCCGGAGTCATGGTCAAGTCAGTAAATTGACCTGTTTGTCAAGCATGGAATCTCCCTTTTCCATCTGCACAGACAAATGCACTGTCTGCTTACTGTGCCTGCACAACACCCGGCAGCACTGATTTATTGAGTGATTGCAAGTTTAGCTTGGTTCATGGACAGACACTAAAGGCATACAGACACATCTAATTCATAGTCTCAGATTGATCTCTCACCCTTTTAATTATGCTTTTTAAACCACTGGGACTATTCAGCAACAAAGGCTACTGACTGATGCAAATCATGCAAACAAATACCTAGATTTGTTCAAATGTGTCCCAACAGATCTATGAATAATCTGCTCTAATTGTGACCACAGCTGAAAGCAGGAGGAGCAGGTCCCCTGCTACAGTGGGGAACCCCCCAAGTCCGAGCCTGCCATTTTTACTCAGAACTAACCATGCTTACTCAGAATTAAGTCCCATTGAACTGAATTGGGCTTAGGTAAAGGTAAAGGTTTGCCTTGCTCGAAAGCTAGTCAAATCTGACTCTAGGGGGCGGTGCTCATCTCCATTTTTAAGCTGAAGAGCCAGCACTGTCTGAAGACGTTTCCATGGTCATGTGGCCGGCATGACTAAATGCTGAGGCACACTGAATGCTGTTACCTTCCCACCAAAGCAGTACCTATATATCTACTTCAATTTCTCGCTTTTGAACTGCTAGGTTGGCAAGAGCTGGGTCCCAGATATGGGAGCTCACTCCGTCATGCAGCACTA
>NW_015160242.1:204542-237218 GCF_001447785.1 Gekko japonicus
AATTTCTCTTGTTTTCTTTGAAAATGTCTCATCAAAATCATTGTTCTTTTGTGTCTTTGATTTTTGAATGTCTCATTCTCTTCTGGCCTGTTTGTGTACGAAAACAAACAGCCTATGTTGTCCATATTATGTCCAATCAACTCTTCAAAGCAGTGGCTAAAAAAGTCTCTTATTGTAGCTATCGAGTGTTGAAACAGGTCCTGTCGTTTTTCCTCTAGTGTAGAATCTGGCATCTGATTTTGTGTCTCTGTAATCTCTTCTTCAAAACAATCCCAATACTCTCCCAGAGCTTTCATAACAGCTTTTATGATTTTTTTCCCGTCAATTGACTTTTTAAACAGTTCCATTGGTCATCTGAGAACAGTTGTATAGTTTCATCTGTCCTAGAATCCTTCGTCTCAAATGGAACTGTGAGAGCGATCTCACTCCTTAACAGACACAACATTCACAGCATAATTGCGCATATAGAGACACAGACAAAGAAACTGCTGCTCAGCGCCATTTTGGCTTAACTTTTAGCCTGTTTCACTTTCAATAGTTCCATCAAAGTTCTTTAAGAGTGAAATAAGTTTCTGTAATAATATTTTCCAAATAGCAGGTAGAACATTTCAAAATGTTGTTTTTCAAAATGTTGTTGATTGATGTAATAAAATCCAAAACTTTGCATGGCCCCCTTTGTCTCTGGACAGATTTATAGGAGCAATCAAGTGTCTGTTTACGAGCTTAACGATTGAAGTAGAAGATAAGGTTGCTTATGGAGTCTTCCTCAAAATGATTTGTGGCGAGGTATGGAGGCTCTTGTTTGGGGCTTGAATGTAGCTTTCCAGCCGCGAACTGTCATGACCGGTCCTTCTGGAGCTTCTGCTTCAAGACGAACTGAAACTTCACCTGCTGTTTCCGCAAACAGGGAGCTCAGTTTAAGTTTTCTGCTTCCAGTTTCCTACTCCCGAGGAACTGGTGGACCCCTGTCAAATCTGGAGGTGTCCAGGAATGTCGAGAAAATCCCCTAAAAAGACACCAAAGGTTGGTGAGGTCCAGAGCTCTGGATCCTCAGACCACCCCTCCTTCACAGCACTAAGGTCTTGAACTGCTTAACTACAGACCTTCTGGTCTGCAACTACAGACCTTCTGGTCTGCAACTCAGCATCTTAACCTCTGAGCCACCATGGCTTACTTCCTAGGAAATATGCTGAAGATTGCAGCCTTATCTCTACAGCATAAAGTTCTAAAATTGGAAGTTTTGTTACAAGACAATTAGGAATGTGTTTTATCCAAGATCTTTGATACAAGAACACAGCATTGTTGAGATATTTGTTTTTAAATTGGCTTACTTCCTAGGAAATATGCTGAAGATTGCAGCCTTATCTCTACAGCATAAAGTTCTAAAATTGGAAGTTTTGTTACAAGACAATTAGGAATGTGTTTTATCCAAGATCTTTGATACAAGAACACAGCATTGTTGAGATATTTGTTTTTAAATGAAACATAACAAAAATTAGGCATTATTGAAAGTTTTGTATCCTTTTCAGTGCCATGATACCATTTGGCCTAAACAGAGGCATTCAGAATTTGTCAAAATCATAGGCTTCCCTTTTCTACCAACCCCTTATTAATCATTTTATAGACATATTTTACAGATTTTTAAAGCAAAGATTCCTCCCCCCCCCCATCTTGCAACAGAAGACAAAAAGTTGCCATCACAATAGGGCTTCTCTTCACTAGGAAAAGCTCTGCTGTTTGCTCCTTGCATCAATGCTTTAGCCTGCACTCCAGATGTCATCCATTATTGATAGCATTCTCTCAACTATGGCAGGAGTATTGGTGAAAAGCACCTCAAACAAATATGACCAAATGGGATGTATTGAGTCTACCTAAGATTATGGTAGGTGGGGAGGAGAAAGTATCATTTGTTTTCAGAATTCTCACTTAAGTTACCAAGTCATTTTCAAAATAAGAAAACAGAAACTCCCACATAGCTGTGGGAGTCTGATATTGAAGGAGCTACTTTGTTTCCATTGATTTCCCAGCAGACTAAATGCACCCACATACACAAAATTATGGACTAGATCCTCAGAGACCCTATTAGTAATGGAATCACAAACAATCCTCTAGGGATCATTAAAGATAAAGGCAAACTACAGCTCTTAAACTGGTACATATTGCAAAGCCTTCAGAGACCCATTTCAAGAATCTTGTTGAATATCTAATCATTAGGGATGGGCACAAACCTGGCTGAATTTTGGTCGGATCAGGACATTCAGCATGCATGTGGTCTCCAAATAAATCAATGAGCTTCGGGGCACAACTCAGAAAAATGAAACCAACCCAGAACTGCTAAACAGTGGAGGTGGTGTGTTTTCCAGCCTTGGAAACACTAATAGGGACCTCCAAAGCTTCAGATACCTGCCAATAACAGAGCTCCCATTCATCGCAATGGGACTTGGATGCTATACAAGTCTGAGAGAAGCATATGTGTCCTTTGTTGTGTGTTGATCAGACTCAGAGACAGATAGGGAGAGTGCAGTTGAATAAAGAGTTTTGCTGGGTGAGTGGAGTGGGGATTACACTCAGTGAGGGGCCAGGAGGCTTTGCTTTGCCATGAGTTCCTTGGCCATTCATTTTTGTTTGTTTGTTTGCTGTGAGGGGGGAATCAGGATTGTTCTCTCTTTTCCACATGGGCTGCTATTTGTTCAGGGTTTATTTATTTATTTGGTTTATAGCCCTCCCTCCCCTGCACAGCAGGACTCAGGGCGGGTAACAACAGGTACCGATAACAATCTTACAACAGTAATAAATTAATCATTAAAACCAATTTAAACAGCAATACATAACAATAAATAACAATTTAAATCTGATCAACCAGATGGCAGCTCATGATTTGACACAATTTAGTGAGTTTTCCCCTCAAAAATACTGTATTTCAGGTGTGTCCACGGGTATTAAGATGGTGCAATAACAGATGGACAGCCAAGTAAAGCAACAGCAAGGCAGGCAAGGAGAGGCCAATACCGATGAAAATGCTGCCACCTCAACCATAGGTCTGGTGGAACACCTCCATTTTGCAGTGCTGTGGAACTGCATTAGGTCCTGCAGGGCCCAGATTTCACTTCAGAGAATGTTCCACCAGGCTGGTGCCAGAGCTGAGAAGGCTCTGGCTCTGGTTGAGGCTAAGCAGATATCTTTTGGGCTGGAGATCACCAGAAGATTTTGATCCACTGAACGAGGCACTCTTTGGGGGACATACCAGGAGAGATGGTCCCAAAGATATGTCAGTCCCAGACTGCAAAGGGCTTTAAAACTTAAGACCAGCACCTTGAACTTGATCTGGTACTCCACCCAGAGCCAGTGCAGCTGGCAGAGCACTGGTTGGATGTGTGTTCTCTCTCTCTCTCTTTGAAATTTAAAGGATGTGTACTCTTGAAGGTGTTCCGGTAACAACACACAGACCAACTTGGAGCTTCCAGGTCAGCCTCAAGGGTAGCCCTGCATAGAGTGAATTGCAGTAATCTAGCCTGGAGGTGACTGTTGCATGGATCACTGTAGCTAAGTCAGGGGGTGAAAGGAAGGGAACCAGCTGCTTGACCTGGTGTAGATGAAAAAAAGCCAGTCCAGCAACATTTGTGATCTGGGCCTCCAATGAAAGTGAGGCATCCAGGATCACACTCAGACTCTTGAGAGCCAGCATTGATGTCACTGGCACATAGTCAAGGGCCAGGAGTTGGATCCCCATCCCAACATACCCCCTGCTCAAATACCGGACCTCAATCTTCGATGGATTTAATTTCAGCTGGCTCTGCTTTAACCAGTCAACCACAGTTTCCAAACCCTTGGCCAAAATATCTGGGGTGGCATTTAGCTGGACATCCATCAACAGATACAGTTGGGTGTCACCCCAGATACAGCATAGTGCTGGCATCCCAGCCTGAAACTCTGGACTATCTGGGCAAGGGGATGCATATAGATGCTAAATAACATTGGGGAGAGGACTGCCCCTTGAGGGACACCACACACCAAAGGGTAGCACGGTGAGATCCTCTCCCCAAGAGCCACCCTCTGTCCCTGACTGTGGCAAAATGAGATGAACCACTCCAAGGCTGTCCCATGTATCATCACATTGACAAAGTGGTAAGTCATTAGAATGTACTTGACAGTGTCAAATGCTGCTGTCAAATCCAATAATGACAACAGCATCGACCCACCTCGATCCAGGTGTCTCCAGAGGTCATACATGAGGGCAACCAAAGCCATCTCTGTCCCATAGCCAGAGAGGAAGCCAGACTGGAATGGGTCTAGGACAGAAGCATATTCTAAGAAAGCCTGGAGTGGTTCCACTGCCACTCTCTCAACTATGTTATCCAGGAATAGAAGATTTGAAACTGGGTGGTAGTTGGCTAGATCAGTAGGATCTAGAGATGGTTTCTTTAAGAGCAGCTTCACCACTGCTTCCTTTAAAGTCCCTGGGAAAGTCCCTGAACTCAGAGACAAGTTGATAATATTCTCCAGGGAGTCCCATATGCCATCACCACCACCTTTCACCAAACATGACGGGCATAAGTCCAGGAGACAAGTGGTGGGCTTCACAGCATCAAGGGTCTTGTCAACTTCGTCCTGGGAGAGTTGGCTGAAGAGGTACATTACTGGGCTTGTAGACAGCCAAGGGGCCTCCAGTTCACATACTGTATCAATATTGGTAGGCAGGTCTGCAAAATAGCTTGTAAAGGCCGCACAGCTAATTACCAAATTTCCAGATTTTTTAGTCCCTTCAGAGAGGGAAGTTAATGACCTAATTATTCTAAATAATTGAGCTGGGTGAGAGCTAGGAGTTGCAATGGAAGCCACATAGAACTCCTTCTTCGCAGCCTTCACTGTCATCTCATAGGAATTCATAAACATCCAAAACGGGGGTGTCAAACATGTGGCCCACAGGCTGGATCAGGCCCTCAGAGAGCCCCAATCTGGCCTGCAAGGACCTGGCTGTTCCTGCTTTGTTTTTTGAGTTCTGCTGCTGCTTCCACATCACAGCTCGCTTTACCAGTCTCACTCAATCACACAGGAGAGATAAATAGGCAAGGCTCTCCTGTGTGATTGACAGAGTCTGGTAAAGAACTGGCTGAGGCTCCTCCCTCCTCCCAGGGGGAGGGAGGGAACAGCCAGAGCTTGCTTCCTGGCCAGGCTACAGGAGACAAAGGGAAGCCTTTCTTTCCTTCTACTGGCTGAGGCTCCTCTCTGAAGGGAGGGAATGAGGGTGAGCTTGCTTTGCTTGTGCCTCAATCACACAGGAAAAATACCAAACACCTTTAGTAGCAACAACGTTTTGTTCAAAGTATGAGCTTTTGTGTCCCTTGCTACAGTTTGTGTGTGTGTGTGTGTGTGTGTGTTTTGTTGGGTTCTTTAAGTCAGGGCTCTCCTGGGTGCAACTGAGTTCCCTCCCCCTTTTCACTGTATTCATGCCCTCATGATCCAGTCTTTCTCAGTAAGAAAGCAATGTGAACTATTTTAGAGGAGGAATAACAACATGCCAGTGAAGAGGCCAGTGTGTGTCCAGACCAAGCTCACCCAGCACATTTCCTTTGTAGGAAGTTATAGTTATTTCTCTGGGGAAGACTATAGTTTTCTAGACAAACATATGGCCCTCAGTCTGTATCAAGATGCCTTCTCATGTTCTTGACCAGCACATAAAAAACTTATGTACAAAGGGTTGCAATGCCCAGCCATTTCATGTTTTCCCCTGGGTCCTAGGTTCAGAACACTGAGCATGAGATTTCTGTAATGAATGTCAATACATCAAAAGTAGGTTTGTAACTTACAGATACACACCTGAACAGCATACTCAAGATTGCTACAACACAGACATTTTGATGCAATAATTCAAAATTAGAGGTGTCCATTATCAGAGACTGTTAAAAAGACAAAATATTGTAAGAGTGCTAGTGTTTTAAACATGTTTTATTTAAAGTTTAAAAAATCTTTAATCATGTTTGTCTGTGTCCTATATAAAGTTTATATCTCCGCTACCTGGTGTTACATTTTATGACACACATGGCCTGGCCCAACAAGTTCTCATTTATGTCAGGCCCTCATAATAAATGAGTTTGACACCCCTGCCCTATAAGATGTTCTTGTAGCTTCATCACAAGTCTGTTGCCGTATTCACTCTAGCCATCTCAGGTCCCATTTCATCCATTTTAGCTCCATGGTATAAAAGGTGTTGATTTGGAACAGGGGAGAACAAGATGTCAGGGGGGTGATTTCATCGATGGCTTCAGAGAAACGGCTAAGACAGTCCTCTACCAGCACAACTAACGAGTTGCCTGGGGACATCAGATCCAGCAAAGCATTCTGGATACCAATTGGATACATGAATCTCCACAGGCGAGCATAAATCAGCTCGTTGCCTAGACAAGGAGGGGCTGGGACACTCAAATGGGCCTTCAGGACAAAATGGTCTGACGTGCTGTTCCTTGGAGGTTTGGTTTCCCTTCCTTCCTCTCCATTCCATTTTATAAGCCATTTTGGGTTGCAGTTAGGCCTTGAGGGATTGCTCCTTGCCTTGGGGAAATAGTTCCAGTCTTAGGAACCTGGGGTGGCTTTACTGTCCCAGCTCTCCACACTAATTCAAGCACCACCCCCCGAGCTGCTTCTCCTCTTGGGGTGATTTCTGCCTGTCCACATGCTTGCTTTTCTACACACACACTGCCTTGTGGGAATTGTTCCAGTCTCAGGGACCTGGGATGACTTCACTGCTCAGTTCTCCAGGTCGATTCAGCCCCCCCCCCGAGTTGCTTCTCTGTTTGAGTGATTTCTGCTTGTCCACCTACTTTCCCATACACACCCTGCCTTGGGGAATTATTCCACTCTGGGGGAAACATAAGCTCATATCGTTACAGTCTCCATGCCAATTCAAATAGTGGGGGAGTGGATTAGAGTAAAATTAGATGCCCCCACAAGTACTTTTGAGTTACCCACCTGCAAAATATAAACATCAACTGCATATAAGATTATATTTCATGAATGGAGCTTCAATCCAGGCATGACATAGGGTGCCTCATTTTGCTCTCATTATCTCGAGAACAATTGGAAACCAGAGGGACAGAGTCATCAGCTGGACCTGGGCACTATGAAAGGGTAATATCATACTTTTAAAAACAGACCTGCTGATATTGCAATTTCTTGTCCACATTCAGAGTATAAAGATGGTACCCTTGTGCGTAACAGGGTAGTTGTGGTGGTAGAGAGGAGAATAATTTATTTGCTGCTCCTCTCCCCTTGGGGGAAAAAGACAGCAGAGTAGATAGGTGACCTAGAGTGGAGATGGAGTATGTTTTCTAGCATTTGTAATTCTCAGATCCCCCCCAAATTTTGTTAAAATAATCTACATGAGAGTTTGATCAGACACAGGAATGGCTTAATTCCCCCCCCCCCCATGATCAGAAAAGTCTAGGCATTGCTGGTGGAGATAGGGAGGAATGTGACAGGTAGCCAATGCTGGGAGGGTAACCCTTAGTTTTTAGGTACTAAAAAATTCACATTCCAGATAGTGCTAGCAATTTTTCCACAACAAAACAATGAGGTTTGAATATTTATAAAATACAAATTCGCCCAAACAAATACTCTTAAGGGAAATCTATTCCAAAAGGGCTAGCTGGGGGAAGATCCCCCCCCCTCAAATAGTAAGCAATTATCTAGAAAGTCCCATTACTATTTATCTACAAGATAAGTGCAGGCATTGCCAGTAAGGGGGAAATCACTTTGACCCTTTCAGACAAGAATTTTGGTGTGGCCATGCATGTCTTAGAAAACTGAAACTCTGATTAACAACACAGAATTTTCTTAGCTTTTTTGATGATAGCAACAAAACCACAGAACAATTTTTTGTTAGAGTCATTAAATTACAGAGTACAGCTACAGAGTTTAAATTGTTATGAACAATATAACCGCTCCCTCAAAACAAACACACATGCGCGCACATACAAAACACTTTCTAGATTTTTTGATGTTGCTTGTGCAGTAGGACAATGATTTACGGGAATACCAAATGCTATTTAGCTCACTAGCTATTTTTTGTGCCTTCACAACATTTAAGTATAGAATCAATTTCTGATGCATTATCTGTCCAATGCACATGCATTTCATTCCACTACTTGATAAATAGCTCGAATGAAACTCACAGAATTGTGTTTCTAAATCTATAAGTAAACCAGGATGCAGTTACTATTACTTGAAGACATCCATTATCAAAACACAAACTTAGTATTTCTTATGCTCCCCCTCCCATTGACTCATATTTGATTGGATAGAACAAATAAATAAATCATAATAGTAGTTATTATTCTGGAACCAATTCAGCTATGCTTGTGTGTGATTCATAATTATGAGAATACAGTGTCTGCAGCCACAATATGTTGATTCCGTACTTACGCAGAAATGTATTTGTTCTTGATTGAGTCAGTCTTCTTGAAAAGCATGGGTCTGAAGGAGAGGTGGTGTACCCCAGCATCTTGATTTGATTTGATTTATTAAATTTCTACCCCGCCTTCCTGGCCAAGGCCGGCTCAGGGCAGCTTACATAAAAACAACATAAAATTTACTATAGTATAGAATGAAGATTAAACAGCATCAAATAATACATATAACAATTCTAAAACCATAAAACATAATAAAGTGCTAGCAGCGATGATTCCACAGCAGTTGTTGCTTAGTTCTCTCATCTCGCAGTTGGCTCCTGTATAGGAATATGGATTCCTATGGGCCTCATGTCTCCCTTAGAATGTCTGTAGGCTTCATGTTTCCCCCCCTTGGGATGTACCCCCTGTTGTTCTGACTTCCTATGTAAGCCAGGTGGCTGACCATTTGCTCAAATTGCCCCCATAAACCAAATGCCTCTGCTGAAGCATGGCAGAGATCCTCCACTTGCAGCTGCTGGATGACCTTGGGCAAGCCATAGTTCTGTCAGAGCTGTTCTCTCAAGGACAGTTCTCAAGAGAGATCTCTCAGCCCCACCTACCTGTTGTGGGGAGGGGAAGGGAAAGGAGTTTGTAAGCCACTCTGAGACTCTGAGTGAAGGGCGGGGTATAAATCCGATTTCCTCCTCCTCCTCCTTGAAATAGAGAATGTTGGCAACTGTGTGAGAGAAGTGTGTGTGTATGTACAGCAGAAGTATCATTTAGCATAAAGACCAAGGATCCCACCTCCTGGCCTTGGAACAGATAGTTCTATTCTGACATGGTGCATGTGAAGTGCTGGAAACCTCTCCATGCAAGCCAAGCCTCCCTGCCTCCCTCCAATTGACATTACAAGTTATCCTGAGATAATGAAGACAAATAGCAAAAAGAGTCTGGCATAGGGGAAACACAGACGTGAAAAGGGAACATCTGGTACAGAGCAATAACTGGGTGGAAGGGCAAAAGAGATTAATAAAGACCAAAGAAGGGCCAGAGGCACTATGATGTCACCAGCCCTAGAAAGGATCGAGCAAACTTGGGATAGAACAGAATTCTATTTTCCATTGTAAATGATGCTCTCCTACATGGGCAGTGCTTGAATGCAAACTAAGTTTGGCCAACTCTGGAGTGAACATGAAGCATCAGTGAGGTTACTTTAGGATGTATAAGTGACTTCAATAAAGCTTTATTTCATTTAAGGAACCTTGCCAGGGATTCTTCATCTCAATCTGTTCACTGCTAAATATGAAGCCCATGAGCTCAACACCTCGGCCTCAAGTACTCGGACAAGAAGCCACAGATACAGTTTTGATTATACTGATTATACTGAATCAGGCCATCAGTCCATCCAGGTTGGTATTTAATGGATTCATTGATTCCACTTTTCTCCTGCAAAGCAGGATTCAAAGCAGCTTATAAAACTAAAGATAGAAACACAAAAGAAAATCACAATACAATGATACAAAAGAGCATCCGGAGGCTAAGCAGGTAGAAGAACTCAGTCCTTCATGGAATGTTCTCCCCTGAGAGTAGCAGTGGCATTGTCTTCTCTGACTGATTTGATCTATTAGATTTATACCCCACCCTCCAGGCCTAGGCTGGCTCAGGGCAGTTTACATAAAAACAACATAAAATTTACAATAATATAGAATAAAAATTAAACAGCATCAATTAATACAAATAACAATTCTTAAACCATAAAACATAATAAAGTGCTAGACACAATGATTCCACAGTGGTTGTTGTGGTTGTTGAGTTCTTTCAACTTGCAGTCGGTGTGACTGGTGCCTTAGATTGTCTTAGGCAGTTAGCTCAGGCTGTAGTTAAAGTCCCAGGGGGAACAGGGCTCTCCAACCAGTTGTTAGTAGTCAGGCTGTCAGTTGTTAATAGTGGCAGTGGCTCCAAAAGCCTGGTGGAAGAGCTCCATTATACAGGCCCTGCAGAACTGTAAAAGATCCCACAGGGCCCTGGTCTCTTCTGGGAGCTCATTCCACCAGAGTGGAGCCTCTTTAAGACTCAGGAGGGGACAGCCGATTCTGGGCCCCTGATCACAGCACTCTCTGGGGTACATGTGGTGAAAGGAGGTCCGTCAGGTATGTAGGTCCCTGGCCATAAAGGACTTTAAAGGTAAGAACCAGCCCCTTGAAACTAATCCAGTATGCTATAGGCAGCCAGTGCAATGTCTTTAGCACAGGCTGGATGTGCTCCTGAATAGGGATTCCCATCAAAAGCCTGGCCATGGCATTTTGCACCAGCTGCAGCTTTTAGATTTGAGGCAAGGGCAGCCCCATGTAGAGGGCATTACAGTAGTCTAATCTTGAGGTGGCCATTGAGTGGATCACTGTTGCCAAGTTATTGCATTCAAGGAAGGGAACCAACTGCCTAATCAGCTGAAGGTGGTAGAAGGCTGACTTGGCAGTGGCTGCTAACTGGGCCTCCATTGTTAAAGAGGAATCTAGGAGCACTCCCAAACTCCTAACCTTGGATTGTGACTGGCAGTGGGGAAGTGATTCAAACCTCATCTCAACCAGTGTTCCCTCTAAGCTGAGTTAGTGTGAGCTAGCTCACAGGTTTTTTAGCATCTGGCTCAGACATTTGGCATCTGCCTCAAGAAGGATGGCGCCAGAGTAAACTAACTTATGCAGCAGCCAAGTCACTGGCTCACAACTTAATGCCAGTCGCTCACAAAGTATAATTGTTGCTCACAAGACTCCACAGCTTAGAGGGAGCATTTATCTCAACCAAAGACTTAATCAGTGGTCATAGGTAAGCCATTGCTGCCCCAGCCAGCATCTGCAACATGGGAATGATAACACTGTCTACCCTGCATGCTATTTTAAGGGTTATCTAGATAAAAGTGAATCACCTGTACTAACTAAAGGCTTAGCATTATTGTCAGTAAGCATTACTGCTGCTAAATGGTAGCCATTCCTTATAGGTCTCAATTTTATGAGAAATCATGCAGCACAAACTGTTCAGCTTGGCATACTTGAAAGGAGGAATTAATGGTATAGAAATATAAACCTCAAAAGGAATGACATAAATGCAGTGACTACCGTAATGAATTTCAGTGGAAAGCTTGGACTGCTGAGAATCCTGACCCCCTTACATGTTGAACATGAAATGTGCTAGTTTTCTAAATCTCATGCTTCATTTACTAATCTACATTCTGGCAATAGAATATGCTAAGACTAAAGCAATGTAGCCAGGTGTCTGGATTTTAGGAAATTATGTTTTTAATTTCAAATTATTTGTTTGTGGTAAGGGACAAAGTCATAACATGGCTTATGCAAATTAAACTTCTGCAGGATGCACAGGAAACAGGCCAAATGGGTAATATTTACATTCTGCTGATTCCCCTTACAGGCTGGAGTTTCATGCATGTAACATCAACAAATATACGACCATATTGGCTCACAGCATGCCAATAAAAATGTTCTTGTGTTGCAGTGTCCTCTACAAGTATGTGTTTTAGCCTTAAAAGGGCCAGGTTAGGGGTATGGATGCCAAGCCTCCAGCTATAGCAGGAGGCCTCACGGCATCCTGGTTTGTTGCCCACCGGCCCTTTATGCACTGATGGGAGGACACAAGGGAAGAAGAAGTGTGCACACTCATGTCACTTCTGGAAAACCAGAAGTGGCATGTGGATGCTCTAGCATTTTACAAGAAATCTATCATCAAACCATAACATTTTATAAGTGCTAGAGTGGCTAAAGATGTCACTTCTGGTGAAAAGCAGAAGTGACATCTTTAGCCATTCTAGCACTTATAAAATGTTATGGATGATACATTGACATAACATCTGAACACCAGGCCCTTCCCCCCAATTCCTCCAGTGGGTTGCTTGCTGTGGTCTAGTAACCCTAGCTATCCATCCTAGCTAGTTAGACTGGATTAGAATCCTGTCCCTATTCTATCCTGTCAAGAATGGAATTCCTTACAATAAAGGACTCATATTAGTTTTGCAAAGCAAAAGAGGCTTTTGTTTCATGTCAGCATACACAACCCAGATAGGCTTTGCTGCATTGTGTGCCTTGAGCACTCCACTAACCAAATAATCCTTCAGGGAGAACCCAGTTTGCATCCCCACTCTGCCACGGAAGCTCACTAGTTACTCTTGGGCCACTGGCTCTCCTTCTGTCAGCTTAGCCTACCTTGCAAGGTGGTGGTTGTAAGGATGGCACCGGAGAAGCCATGTGCAATGTTGTAAGCTGCTTTGGGTCTCCATTGCAGAGAAAAGTAGGGTCTAAATAATAAAACTGGCCTAATTTATTCCTTTCCTTTCCTTTTTTCTGTCTCTCAGCATTCCACGTCTCCTAGAAGACACCCGCTCTTCAGCAGGTCATTTGGGCTTCTCCCTTTTCCTTATGGTTAAATGACAGTCACTTTTTAAGTACCTAGGAACCCTTAGTGGATGGCCTGCTTGATTGTTTATTTGTGATTCCCCAAAGGGTCTGCCAGTATACGTTTAGAAGGAATGAGGATACATTTTAATATGATACACAAATACCATATCCTTTTTAGAGGAAAAGGAACAAAAAAAAAATGGAAACACCAGATGTTGTGTTTTGGGTGTGCGTGTGGATCACGTGGTGACAGCAGCCCCAAGCAGCGATTTCCATGTGTGGATATGGTCTTGTAAGCCAAATGCCACTGACAAAAAAACATCTCCTTCCCTTCTCATGCAGTCTTTGTCAACAGGACAGTGCAGGTTCACACAGTTTCTACTGCGAGTCACGAGAAGATGGTACGCACAAGAGTGAGCTGACTCGATCTTATTCAGTTTAACAATTGGTCAGAGTGCTGCTGGTATCTAAAATGAGAAGCGATCTGGAAAATGTTTAGCTCCAAACCTACCCAGTGCTCCCTCTAAGCTGTGTGCGTAAGTGGCTGCTCATTAACACAGGAAGCCCCACTTGGCAGCAGTCTGGAGCCGCACAGGGCCCATTACCCATTTTAATATTACAGCAGTTGTTTTCTGCTCAGGATGTGAACTGCTCCACTCAGTAGGGGAAGAAAATCAGAGGGAACATTGATCTATCTCCACTTTCAGAAGCAGAAAATCTCTGAATACCTATTTCAGAGGGTAGCCATCTCGGTCTGCAGCAGAAGAGCTATATTCAGGTCCAATGGCACCTTTGAGACCAACCATATTTGGGGGAATATGTTTTTTGAGAGTCAAAGTTCCTTTTGTCAGATACTTCTGAATACCATTTCTAGGGCCGAGTTCAGACTGGCAATTCAAAGCGCTAGGGAGTCATGGCAAAGAAGACCTGGAACAGACCTGGAACAGCTTGGTCGCGGTATTCCCATGCACACTGCAGCGAATGAAGCAGGAGGATACCGTGAAGGAAGTGCAAGGGTGTGTTCGCACTGTTGGGCCGCCCTGGCGGGCTGTTAGCGGCTGTTTCTGCACTCCGCTGCATGCGCTTATGCGCATGGGCACCTGCCGTGGAAACAGCCAGTGCCTCTTATCAATGACTGTGGGTTGTTTCCCTCCTTAGCAGTGCTTGCGTTCACACACAGGGAACCCGAATCAACCCACTCTATACACAGTTTGCTACCACTTTTACCTGGTACGTTTTAAACTTGGGAGGGAAGCGGCACAAGACGGCCTGAGTACGGCTGGGGGACGTCTGAAAGATGTGCCTGTGTGAACCCGCCCCTTTAATCCGCTACTGAAACACTCCTGAAACGTTTGGCTGCCGGGCCAAACTGCCAGTCTGAACTTGGCCTAGGAAGCAGCATCTGGGGAAAGCTTAGGCCTCTGTGCCCTGTTTGTTTGGCTCTCCAGAGAAACTGTGCAGCCATTGGGTGACTACCTGGACTACGTGTCTGAACCAGCTGGGTTCTTCTTATGTTCTTATATGCAGAGGCTGGTTCTAGTTATTCAGCAATGAGGTCAAGGAGCTTTGTGAGGGTTTGCTTGTTTATTGATATTCTGTTTTATCCATACAACCACCACCTTTTGAGGTAGGTTAAGATGAGAGAAAGTAACAGGCCCAAAGTCACCAAGGAAACTTTTGTAGCAGAGTGGTGATTTGAACCTGCATCTCTGAGATCCTGCTCTGGCTCTCTAACCCTTAACTCACTCACTCTCTCTCTCTCTCTCTCTCTCTCTCTCTCTCTCTCTCTCTATAAATTAAGCACTTTTCAAATTGGGCTTGGCTGCATCTATCTATCTATCATCTATCTATCATCTGTGTATCATCTCTCAGTTTTATCCATTGTTGCTTCCTCCAAAGAATTCTGGGAATTGTAGTTTAGTGAAACCCCTCGGTTCGAGCTTCTTAGATCCCTTGACAAACCTACAAGAGCCATAGTGTCCTGAGAGAAAGGTGATGACCAGTCAAGCAGGGTTAGTCTGTAGCAGGGATATCTCCTAGTCTTCACGGTGTCAAAAGTCCTGTCTCATTTTGCCACCACATGCACTAACAAGAAAAAAAGAAGAAAAAACATGCACTAACAAGGACATATGACTGCAAAACAGAGTCATGTAGGGAGACTTGGGCCCCGGTCACACAGGCCGGATATCGCGGGGAGGGAGGCATGGCTAATTGCCCCAGCGCAGTTTGATCCGCGATTATGTGATCAGACGTGCCGGCGGCACACCACGGGTCTTCCCCTTGGCGCCGGCAGGTAAACAAGGGACCGGAGGGGAATACCGCGCACCGGTGCAATCACACCACTGGTGTCTGGAGGCAGCCCGTGGCAAATGTTTACTAGTACCTTGGAGGTACTAGTTTTTTAACACACATTTTCGGCGGTAAGCCACGGGTGCACTCCACTTCCCAGATTTTGGGGTGTGATCACGCTCGGATAATCCACCCACCATCCATGCCTCTCCCGCGGCAACTTTGCCATGTGACCGGGGCCACCATTTATTATTGTGCAAGCAATGCCCATCCTTGGGACAGGTGAACTGTACTGGAGGCAATAGGGAAGTTTTCTCTGAGATGTCATGCCAACTTCCCATGTATGTGCCAATGCTGCAGTGGTGAAGCTAGACATATGTGAAACATCCCAGCAAGCAGAAGGGAACTGGAATGACCAGGACAAATATTAAAATTTAGATCAGGATAATACCTTTTTAAGATTGCTTGCGATTTAGGGTCAGTTTTAGGCATGCTTACCTGGGTGGAAACCCCCCTGGCTCTCACTTGGTCTTACTTCTGAGTAAACATGCAAAGGGCCTGGCTGCAAGGCATTTAACTTCCCCCAACAGCCCACCTGACTCCATTGATCAAGTCATCCCCCCTCCCTTTCATACATGCTGGGCTTATTTGCGCTCCTTTAAACTTGACTCCAACTCAGTGGAGCTGCAGTGTGGTCTACATTTACCTGCTTCCTCTCTTTGCCTTTTCAGCAAAATCTCCCCCCACCCACAGCTTTACCCCTCTGCCTATTTCTTTTAATGGGTGGCTACCCCGTCATTCCTCCTGACTGACCCTCCCCCCCTATTGTGTAGTGGGTTAGCCGCATGGAAGACCCACTGAGGCACTCATGATACCCTGCACGCATTACTGGTACACAACAAAGACAAAAACAAATGGCCGGCTGGCCAACTATATACACACCTGGGGACACACCCCTAGGTCCCGTTGGTGGGTTTAAATCTCCCGCCACGGTCCCATTGGTTCCCCAGTGGAGGGACCAGGAGCCTAGGCCCCATTGTTCTTCCAGAGTCAAGCTCGGGGGTATTCGCTGGCCCCTGGTGGTGGTCCACGGACACAACACCCCCCATCCCCTGTTCCTTGCAGTCTGCTCTGGTCATGTCCTTCCTGTCATGCCAGCACAGAGGTACCTCCAGAGCCCAGGGAGGCTCCATCAGCTGATTGGGTCTGCAGCAGCAGCAGCAGAAGAAGAGATTGGATTTATACCCCGCCCTTCACTTGGAGTCTCAGAATGGCTTACAAACTCCTTTCCTTTCCCCTCCCCACAACAGACACCCTGTGAGGTGGGTGGGGCTGAGAGAGCTCTGACAGAAACTGCTCTTTTTCAAGGACAGCTGTGCCAGAGCTTGTGACTGACCGGAGGTCACATCAGCAGGTGCAAGTGGAGGAGTGGGAAATCAAACCCGGTTCTCCCAGATTAGAGTCCGCATACTTAACCACTACACCAAACTGGCAGAGTTGGGAGGAGAGCGGCACATGATTGCAGCAGTTTTAACTGGGGGAGGGGGAGGAGGCTGTCTGCCTGTGGGGCGAGTTGAATCCAAGGATGAGTTGAAACCCTCATTCACAGGCTAAAGAATGGATTGCCACTCCTTCTAGTGAGCAGAGCAGGGCTTTTGGTGAGGGGTGGGGGAGGGGCAGCAGGCCAGCACAGCATCCATGTGTGCTGTTGCTCTTGGCAATTGCCTAACCCCATCTTATAGAAGTGTCAGCCCTGCTGCTAACTACCCTTATCGCTGCTCCACAGGCTGTCTTCTAAGGAACGTCTTCCATAGAAATTCTCCACTCCTTCAGGAACATCTATCTGTCTGTCTATCTATCTAACTGTCTGTCTGTCTAATCAGATCCCTTTTCTCTCTCTTGGCATTCACCTCCTTACCTTGTCTTGCTGCCAAGTAACTGCTCACACAGCCTCTGTCTAGTAATCACCTCATTCTAGAAGACAGTACTTCCAGACCAGGACCCACTATGCAGGGGAAGTACATCACAGACATTCTAATAATAAGTCAAATATTTTTGCAAGGCTTTCTCTATGTTTTTTTTCTAAACGTTTCCCTCACATTCAGCATTCATTTGTGCAGATAAAACATTCAATCCAAAGAAGCAATTTAGAGAGTAGGGGGCAAGCATGCATAGCTGGCACTTAGATGCTGACACTGCAAACACATCCCTTCACAGAAGAGTCAAGCCACTGTTCAGTTTGGAGGAGGGGAGCTTGTTTCTTCAGCAGGGGAACACCCTACACCACAAAACATTTATATTCATAAGGTGTGAAGATATATTTTCTCTGCATGCTTTCATCAGTAATTGCTTTTTATATCAAGTAGTGATACAGTGATGGAACTGGGCTTAGTATTCTTAAACATTCAGTAACTATATTCACACTAGAACAGAAGGTAACTCAGAGGGGTGCTGACACAGTACCTTACTATGCATGAGATAAAAATAGACTAAGCTAAGCAATTAAGCAATTGCTATCCTTCACATGTGAATGAATGGGGGATTTTCTCAATAACAAAACCAGTAATGAGCTAACAGTAGACCTTGAGAATGTGCCCTTTATCCCCCAGGGGTTGTGGGGTGGAAACAGATGTCCCTAGGATTGGGTACTTAAAAGGAGGAGCAGTAGATCAAAATGATTTAAAACAGGTACATCATTTCATATTTTGAGTGAGTGGAGAATATTTAAGAGGATAAAAAGGCTCAATGTGGATTCATTCAAGGCTAAACTGTGGGACAACTGTGTACCACATGAAGAGTTGTGATTATTTTCTTTTTATATGCATCATGATACAAATAGCTATCAACACACAAGAGTAAACATCTTTTTTTCACCTTAAAAAAGAGTGGTATGCTTTTGGCAGGCATAGCTAAGGCAATTTAATTGTTTGTAGCAATAGATATTCAGTGCACAGAACCAAACACATGTGGTCTGAAGTACCCTATCTGGGGACCCTATTTGGATGGAAATGTGCCATATAAATTTTAAATAAAATAAATAAAGACATTTCCTCTCCCCAGGTTCCCAGGTTGAGTGTTCCCAAGACTGACTTCAGGTCTGTCTCCCAAGGACTAGTTCTTACTAATGAGCTAATGACTCCCAGTGTTATCCATTAGGGCTTAATAAATGTCACATAGAAACTGTAGCAGTAAATCCAATATTTTAAATTCAGGATGATTTTTTTTAGCATAAAAGTAAATCTAGGAGAAAATTTTAAACTATAATCTAGATGTGCTACATGTGTACCTTTAATTTAGTGCATGTGTAGCATATACAACACAATTGGATTAAAGGCATGCTTAGACTCGCCGAGTGATTTCTAGACTTTGCCTAAAAACACAATGCTGTTTGTCAGAGATTAATTATCACAAAAAGACCTTTTATGATGTCAAACCAAACAATTTCAGAGGAGATTATTTATGGATTAAATTAAGCATTATTTTAAAAGAACATTAGGAACTGATAATTTACTTTATACTATCAGGCCATTGCTCCATCTGTCATAGTACCATCTACTCACATTTACAACAACTGTCCATAATCTCAGGCATATAAATGTTTTTTCCCCAAGAAAAATATTTTGTTGAATTTTGCACCCACTTAGTGTTTCAAACTGAAAATCTCAATTTCTTTTTTTTTATTCCCCTTTACTTGGATTAAATCTATGAATCTGGCTTTTTATACCTTTTTTTTGTTGTTTCCATGGGCTAAATTTCCCCACTAAATTTATACAGTTTTAACATTTTGTAATAATTCTATCTAAAAATTGCATATAAAGAAACAGATGAAAGATGGATCAAGATGGGTAGCCATATTAGTCTGTCTGTAGTAGCACAAAAGTGAAAGAGTCCAGTAGCACCTTAGAGACTCCCTGATAGTACAAATCAGCCATTTTGTTGGCTAAAACTGGCAAGCAGTGTGGGATTAATTGGTCACTACAAAGTCAAGCTGGAAAACTTCTCCGATTGATACAGAGAAGACTAACAAGGCCTGCATAAGGGGGGCAGAAATGATTAGTGCAAGTTAGATCCTTTAGCCTAATTAATTTAGCAAGTACTCTGAGATATCTGATGAACTAACCAAACGATATACAGTGAGCTGACCAGGGAATTATCTCACTGTTCAACAGCATAATCTGAAGCCACATGCTGAACAGCACAGAGAAATGGTGTTCATGAACAACATCTCTCAGCACAACTTTTGATATGCATAAAAGGAAAAGTGAGGTACAGTTATATCTCCACTTCAAATGGTAAACTGGTATAGTTCTACTCAAATGTCGGTGAACCCATCAGTTAGCCTGTTTTGGGACCCGTACTCATGACACCTGAAGATCAATGTATTGCAGCTCAGTTGTCTTAGAATTCATAAAAGTTATCTTAAGCTACATTATTGTCTAGTGTTCATTTTGGGAACACCAGACATGTTGAAATGAAAAGGTTCACAGCCACAGCATTAAAAAAAAGTATATTCACATCATTCCCAACACCTGGATACATTAGTGAAAAACATGCATTTTTTACATTTCTTTTAATTTTCATGGATGGTTGGGAAAACTGTTTTCACCCTGTTTCCGTTCCCATTTTCATTTATTCCTTTATGACTTTACACAATTTTTATATTATATATCATTTATTGTGCAACAATATTTTATTCACTTTCATTAATATGCTAAAAACTGCAGTTTCATCCCAAGTGTGGAGAAATCATAGAAAAACCTTTGAACTGAACTAGAAGGGGCACAACATTTGTTAACATCCCTCCCCGATATACTTTAACTGGGGTTGTAAGGGTTTGAATCTTTTGCATGCAAAGTACACGCTGTATTGCTGAGCCATGATCCCTCATTGACAATAGGTTAGAGGAAACTGGTGAGGCCAAGTGTACTCTTAGAGAACTCTAGATGGAATACTAGGCCTCCTTATTCCACTTATCCCACACACACACACCCATCTCTCTAGTTTCCCATATGACATTTGCTCTGTAAGGCTCACCTGACTCTTTTTTTATCAGGTTTGGTAGGTTCACATGGGGGTGTTGTGGGAAAAGGAAGGTACTTCCACAAATGCCTCCCTATCAGGGTTCTTAGCTTTTAGTCCATGATAGTTAATTAAGAGATTCAGGCTTGCACAATGACAATGAACATTAAAGTTTTCTTGATTACAAAATATAATAATCTGTGTTATTTGTTTAATTGAAAAGTCTCGAAGCGCCTACTGAAAGTGAAGATCTGTTGAGGTAAAGGATTTCATTTTCATATACACTAGCTTCAATCTAAGGCAATGAAACAGCTTTTATAAACAGAGTACATTCTGGTTTGCAACCAGCTTTTTTAAAAAAATCCCATTGTTGCCCAGTGAATGTGGCAAAAAGGAATTTGAATTTGTTCTTGAAGAACATGAATGAAAGCAAAAGTTCTTAGATATTGTACAGATAGTTTCCAAACTTTGCAATCAATGTATTACAACTGATCAAAATCTTTCAGCACAAATATAATTGGTCTGGTCTAGTGCTCTAGTCTTTACCAGTGAGCCAACTGCTTCTTACATAAGGGAAGCGAGATAATCAATATGAGGACCGAATCTGACCTTCTCTGGCTTGATGCTTATAACAAAATCTTGCCAGAGCCGTCAAACTACAAATTCCATGAGCAGGGAGCACGTCAGGGCACCAAAGGCAGAAGGGCATGAGATGGAATGAAACATGTTCCTTACTAAAAAAAAACCAACACAAAACTAAAGTCTGTAGAATGAAACTGTTCTTGTGAGTTTTGTGGACTGGGCACAGGAGATCTTGTAATGTTTTGCTCTTTCTTTGAGACCCCTTATATGGAACACCTGTAGTGACATCTCTGTAGTGTTCTGATATGATGTGTGTTAGTCTGCTTTTTTGCCTTCCTTAGTGTTTCCTACTTATTTTCACTGCCACCGAAGGCTCTTGTCTTAGACTTCTTAGTTTAACCCAAATAACAGAATGGCTTAGTTATATGTGGCAGAATACAGAAAGGTCAGTGTATGAGGGTGATTCTGAGGTAAAAAGGAATCCTTTAAATAAAACAGTTTTTCCTACTTAAATAGAGTTTATTTAGAAATACAACATTGTAAGGGTTTTAGATAGGTTAGGGTTGCCAAACCCCCCAGTTTGCCAGGGGTCCCCCTTTTTTGGGGGGGTTTTCTAGCCCCACCCCCAACACCCATAGCCACCCATCTCTCTCCCTTTAAGTGTGTGGAACCCGTGTTTCCTCCCAAGCCTGATCTTCGCAAGCTTGCAGGGAAATGCCAGCTTTGTGCTCTTAAAACGGAAACACGGCTCCGGAATTAGAAGGGAAAGGCTGGCTCCTTTAAGTACAGGGAACTGCCGTTTCTGAGATCTGGTGCATGGGCGGGGGGTGGGGTGGTGGACGTCCCCAACGTTACATCATCACGCCCCCTCCAGGAACGACCCCAAAGTCCCCCTTGGCAACCCTAAGATAGGTACATCAGCATAATGGTTTCAGATAAGTACAGTTCTTCTTTCTCTAAAGTTCCTAAAATAACCTAGCCACAAAAGCTTATTTTCCTCACTTGCCACTTAGGCTAATGACTTCCACACAGACTTCTTTTCCTCACTCAGCCTTTTTACCCACTCATTCCCCTCTCTGCAAACCCAGTAAACTCAACCCCATAGTGTACAGCTACCATGCAATTATAACACACTTCAATCACCCAACCAATCCCACTCTTTCATATTCTAGAGGCCTGCATTTTAAACTACAGCAACATACATATAAAATCTCATATTAAAATATGAAAATAAAACACACATCAAATATTTACATAGCAAAGCACCACAGAGTTTGATCTTCATTGCAAAAGATCCACTGACTGTACCATTGCTTCTTGGACCTCAACCTCGTGGGCACTCCATGAAATTGCTGAGCAGTCGGGTTAGAACGGATAAAAGGAAGTACTTCTTCACCCAAAGAGTGATTAACACATGGAATTCACTGCCACAGGAAGTGGTGGTGGGTATAAGCATGGATGGCTTCAAAAGGAATTAGATAAGCATATGGAGCAGAGGTCCATCAGTGGCTATTAGCCACAAGGTATAGATAGGGACTCTGGGGCAAGTGATGCTCTGTCTTCTTGGTGCTTGGGAGGGTCAACAGTGGGAGGGCTTCTAATGTCCTGGCCCCACTGCTGGACCTTCTCATGGCACCTGGTATTTTTGGCCACTGTGTGATACAGAGTGTTGGACTGAATGGGCCTTTGGCCTGATCCAACATTGGCGTCTCTTATGTTCTTATGTTAACAAAGGTTGCCATGTTGCAGTAAACTTACAATTGTCAAAATTCCCATTGGGATCCTGATTCAGAACTCTATTAAACATCTCCCTTGCCATTTCCTTCAGCACCATATTGGCCATGGTATATTTTGCTTCAATCTTATTTCTAAACCATGGTATATTTTGCTTCAATCCTATTTTTTTCTTGGCTCTTCCTTTTTTTAATCACATGTTTCCACAACCCATGTTTATATTTCACTGGACCATCCAGGTGAAGAAGAACAAACAACCTCACTTGTGTGCCATTATCTTTATGCTTTCTTGTATCCATTCTGAAAGGGAGAATTACCTGCCTTGAAAATTAGATTCCCTCCCCCACATTTCTTTGTAATTTAGACTGGAAGTGTCTAACACCTGACCATTTGATTAAAAAATCAGGTGGGGCAAGCAGAATGGTGTTGTAATCTAATTGAAATACTGAAGAAACAGATAAGTTTTTCCAGAGACCAAAGAACCAACTTTGAATTTTTGCTTTTCAGTTTTTCACTGTTGGTTTTGCAGATTTATTTGCATATTATTTGATTTTTGTACATCTGTCTATATTGTTTAGGATTGACACAGCATGTAGACAGCCATTTATATATTTAATAGTTGTTTAAAGCTGATTTATTGATGCGCAAGTAATGCTGAAAAGTTCAAATATGATTTTTTTTGCTGTCAGAAAACAGAAAATGGGATGAAAATAAAGTATCAGGTTCAATTTACACAAAAAAGATGCAACATTTAAATAGATATTTTAATCTCAAAACAGCAGGGATGAGAAATTCAAAATTATCACTTTCCTGGCCTCCTTCGGAAGGCCATTCCACAAGGCAGGAGCCAGAACAGAGAAAGCACTTGTAAGGGCAGTTGCTGATTTGGCCACTTGCAGGTTAGCACCTCCAGAAGCCCCTGCTGACATAAGCAAAGTTGATATGTTTCTTGGACCTGTGTCCCTCATGGCCGATGAAGGCTGAGGGAGCACGAAGCCCCCTGGTAGTCATTATCAATCTGTCTATGGATTCAGGTGTCTACCTGGAGGGATTAAAAGAGGCTGTGGTTGTACTACCCGTAAAGAAGCCAACTTTGGACCCTTCAGATCCATCCACTTATTGCACAGCCTCAAATCTCTCACTTCTGGGAAAGGTAATTGAGAGAGCAGTGACAGAGTAGCTCCAGAATTTTCTGGATGACACATCAGCACTGGATCTATTCCAGTTTGGTTTCTGCCCAGCCATGGGACAGAGACAGCACTGGTCACCCTCACAGACAATCTCTGCAAGCAGTTGGACTGAGGCAGGTCGCTCCTGCTGTTACTTCTTGATCTTACAGCAGCATTCAACATGGTCATTCACAATCTTTTGAACCACCACCTCACTGATGTAAGAATCCATGGAGTAGTCTTGAAGTGGCTTACCTCATTCCTCCAAGGTTAAGGACAGAGGGTGGTGCTGGGGGAGAGGGTGTTTCCTCTGCACCCCTTGATATATGGGGTCCCTCAGGGGGGCAATCCTCTCCCCAATGTTGTTTAACATCTACATGTGCCCCCTTGCCCAACTAGTGTGGAGTTTTGGGTTGAGGTGTCATCAGTATGCTGATGACACCCAGCTATATCTGATTATGGGCAGGCAGCCTGATATCAACCCAGCTGTTTTGACTGATGGGCTGGAGGCCATGGTGGGATGGTTAAAACAGAGCCAGCTGAGACTGAATCCAGCTAAGATGGAGGTTCTGTGACTGGGCAGGGAGGATTCAGGTTTGGGGTGCCAACTCCCAGCTTTTGATGGTGTGCCTTGAAGACTGGCACCAGCTGTCAAGAGCCTGGGCATGATTCTGGATGCCTCCTTATCAATTGTGGCCCAGATCACAAATGTTGCTAGACTGGCATTCTTCCAGCTATGCCATGTCAGGCAACTGGCCCCCTACCTGTCCTACCCTGACCTAGCCACAGTAACCCACACAACAGTCACCTCCAGATTGTACTACTGTAACTCACTCTACATGGGCCTACCCTTGAGTCTGACCCAGAAACTTTAGCTGGTCCAGAATGCAGTGGTGTGGGTCCTATTGGGGAACCCCATGATCAGCACACATTCAACTTGTGCTGTATAAACTGCACTGGTTACCACTTGAGCACTGGATCAGGTTCAAGGTTTTGGTGTTTACCTTCAAAGCTGTAAGCAGTCTGGGACTCACATATCTTTGGGATTGCCTCTCCTGGTATACCCTCCAAAGAGCACTACACTCAGCTGATAAGAACTTGCTTGTCATCCCCAGCCCGAGAGTTATCTGGCTGTCCTCAGCCAGGAATAAACAAGATCAGAGAACCACAGCCACTAAGACAATGAGAGAGACCAAAGAAGGCTATGCATAAAGCGTTACATAAAGAGAAACAAACTAGAAAATATATATTTATCATGATGCAATGTAAATACAAGAAAGTACAAAGTGATATTCTCTAACATGTACAATAAAGGTCCAAAGTCAAATGAAATTGTCTGACAAAATTTCCAGATAGTATGTTCATTTTGTGAGTCTTCGTCTGAGAAGGACCAATATATGACTTCAATCTGCAAAAACCATTCTTTCTACTTGTAGAGAAGACTGTATACAGTTAACAAATCATTATTCTTCAAACAAGAAAATATATATTCCTATAGGATTTTACAAGGCATATCGAGGATCATATTCAACATAAAGAATTCAGAGTGTAGCCTCATATATTGGTCCTCCTCAGAAGAAGACTCATGAAACAAACATACTATCTGGAAATTTCATCCAATGATTTCATTTCACTTTGGACCTTTACTGTACACGTTATAGAATATCACTTTGAACTTTCTTGTATTTACGTTGTATCATTCTAGTTTGTTTCTCTTTATTTAGCGCTTTATGCACAGCCTTCTTTGGACTGTTTCATGGTCCTCGACCAGGGCTAGGGCTTTTAGTGCCCTGGCCCGAACCTGGTGGAACTCTGCCAAGTAACATCCATGCCCTGTGGGACTTGATGCAGTTCCTCAGGGCCTATAAGGCAGAGATGTCCCACCAGACATTCGTCTGAGGATAGTGATGGTGTCCTTCTGGCTGGCATTCTCACCCCCTCACCCCCCTCTGCACAGCAGTAGCACAACTAGAAATTTTGAATGCCATCTGTTTGAGTTTGAATTTATATCTAAATTTTATTTTAAGTTTTAAATGTTTCTAACTATCCAATATGTTGTTTTAGTATGTATGTATGTATGTATACATCACCCTGAGCACTGTTTCAGGGAAAGGGCAGTATAAAAATAGAATTTAATAAACAACAACAACAACAACAATAATAATAATTTCTGTTTCTTGGCTCCATCATCAACCAAATGGGACACTGCAACCAAGAAATCAGAAAGAGAAAGAGATTGAGACTGGGAAGGGCGCTCATGAAGGAGCAAGAAAAGATTCTTGTGTGTAAAGATGTTACCATGTATGGGTATGAAAGTTGGATGATGAAGAAAGATGACAGGAAGAATGCTGATTCATTTGAAATAGGGTGGTGGAGAAGAGTTTTATGGACTGCCAGAAAAGACAAATAAGTGGGTTCTAGATCATCAAGCCTGATCGCTCACTAGAAGCTAAAATGACAATAGGACATTTTGGAGCTCATAAATTCATATGGTCTCCATAAGCCAGAGGTGACTCAATAAAATTCAACCCACACATATTTTGCCAGATAGAACATAGGGTTACCCAGTATAAGGAGGTTCTCCTGCAACAAATTTTTAAGAATTAGAAGTAGCAGCCTTGATTAACAATTACACTTACAGTATAGTTATGTGACCCACACAGATCACAATGAAGCTTGTTTGCAAACAGAAGCAAGAGCCTAGAGTACCCCCATTCTGTCCCTCTTTAGGGCTGCATTATTTAATGTTTCCAGTTGTGATAATTATTTGATCACATTAAAGACTGTAACAGGGAAAATTATCTGCTAAGTGGAGACATTTTAATAGGAAAACTGAAACAAATGGGTTTGATTATTGAACTGCACAGCCAGAATATTTTCAACTGTCAAAGGGAAACTGCATTTTTGAGATACAGCCCAAATTTAAATCCCTATTTTTAAGATCAATATATTAGAGAGAAACTCTCTTGCACTCAAATTCTGGAATTACTATCAATGACAAATTACTAGCCCTCAAAGAAGCACCACAACTATAATGTCAGGGCCATATATAATTTTTTAATCAAACCTCTGAATTCGGTAAGTCAAACTCTGTGCCACAAGCAGTTGAATGAAACCCATCTTTCAAGCTTTAAGGACTCTTAAAGGACTTTGGTTTTTAGATAATAAAATTTGAGGCTCTCAGGATATTGACTTTTTTACTTGGTGTCAATTTGTGTAATTTCACAGAATATCTACATACTGAGTTCTGAATAAAGTTTTATATTCCACAAGACTGATTCTGGTTGAACTGTGAATCTTCTATGGCTATGAATAGGATAAAGTAGGAATATACACTACGCATGAACCCACAAATGAACCCCAGTTCAAGCACGAACCAAAGGTTTGGGAAAACTGTCTCCCACAATTCACTTACAAACCTCCATGGAGGTTCGTGAGATTCATAGGACGGTTTCTATAGGCCTGGCAACCCTAGACATATAGATGACATATTTATAGGCTGAGTTCAGACTGGCAATTTGAAGCGCTAGGGAGTCGTGGGGGGAAAATGGAATAGACCTGGAATGGCTTGTTCCCGGTATTCCCGTTCACGTTGCAGTGAATGAAGCAGGAGGATACCATGGAGGAAGCGCAAGGGAGCGTTCTCACTGTTGCCCGCCCCTGGCAGGCTGTTAGCGTGGTTTCCGTACTCGGCTGCATGCACCTATGTACATGGGCACATCAGCAAAAAGGGCATGATCGACTCCACACTTCCACCCGGCACGCTGGAGGATTCTGGTCATGCGCATGTGCGCATATGCACACATGTGCACATGCACCTGCCGTGGAACCACCTGGCACCTATTATCAACTGCGGGTTTTTCCCGCCTTAGCAGCACTTGCGTTCAAACTCAGGGAACCGGAATCAACGTGCTGTATACACAATTTGCTACCACTTTAATATGGTATCTTTTAAACTCTGGAGGGAAGTGGCACAAGATGGCTTGAGTCTGGCTGGGGGACAGCTGAAACATGTGCCTGTGTGAACCCGCCCCTTTAATCCGCTACTGAAATGCTCCTCAAACATTTGCCTGCTGGGCCAAACTGCCAGTCTGAACGCAGCCATAGACTTTGTCTATCTAATGTCACTAATAGACCAGCTCAGAGAGGCTTAAACTAAATATAATATTCCCTGTTATTTTACAGTCTAATTAAACTATGATAATACCACCATAAGCAGAGTTACAACCAGAGTTAAAATCATCAACTTCAATAGACTTTGAAAGGCACAGCTCTTCATAGGATGGCACTGTGAATCTCATTCCAACTCTTATTTCTATTTTTTATACACATTTTTATTGGTTTTCTTCCTACACACTACAAAACTATAACCTACAAAACTAAAACTACAAAGAGAGTAACAAGAACCTTTGATAAGCTAATCAAATGCTTTGGATATGTGTCTACATGTTAAAAATTACATTCAGTTCTTTTAAATCTAATAAAAGTGTTCAAGTAGAAAGAACATAAAAGTATTTTTGATATTACATCATCTGATTAATAACAGATTAAATGTCAACATATAAGATCACATATCTTCACTTAGCTTTCTTAGCTTTGGTTTTCTTCTTCTTTTGCCAGGGGAAATTTACTTTAAATGTTTTAGGAGCTGTATGTCCTAAATCCGAATCCGAGTCAGAGTCAACAAACTCTTATTTCTAAATATGAAATAAGTATATACAAGAAGGTGTAGAAGAGGAATCAAATGGAGGAAGAGGTGCTTGGAAAGGGATTCAAGGAGGACTTATCAGAACGCACATCACTGCTTATAAATAAATGGCCAGGGGGCAGCAGGAAGATTATAGCGAAAGTAGGCCCACTTTTAAGTTGAAAAGTGCCAACGTGAAGGTGCTTTCTATTGCATGCATCTGTTTTAAGATTCCAGAATTCCAGACATACATCAATCATAGGTTTTTCTTTCATCCCCACTCCACTTGGGAAAACCATGGCACACCAAGCAGGAGACATTAAGCTCCCTGTCCCGATAACCATTTGAGCCAGGCTGTCTAAGGAATATGTTGCATTAAAAAAAAATAGGCAGGCAATGCAATCACAAAACATTTTTGCCAAACTCAAAAAAATGTGTTTACTAGGAATTAAAACATTTGTCTTTTCTGCATGTATCTTTACCCCAAGGTGACTGCTGTAATGTATGATAGACAGTTCAGTACCAGACAAAGTGGATTAAGAGATTCTCTCATATCAATACCCTTTTTACAAGGTAAGCTGGCAGTCAATACATTGGGAACAATCACATCTGAAACATAATTGATCCATAAAATGAAAGAAAATGATCTACAACAGGAGCCAAAAGACATGAATATTTTTAAAATGTCCTTTTGCTTTGCTTGTCCTTGTACTCTATTATTGGTGTGATATACAGGGATGGGCACAAATCAGCTCATAAGCTAATGCTTGGAAGAGTTTTGGACAAAGTTTGGGACAAACCTTCGTACAAAAATAAATCCAAAAAATGCTGTTTAGGTATTTAACTATCCTCATGGTTTGATGTAAATTCAAACACCATTTAATACAGGGCTCACCAACCATTTGTCAAATGAGTGCTACTTCTGAGTAATGAAATATGTTCTTAGCTAATCCCACCCCGTGACATGTACCCAGGACTTTTTTCTTCCAAGAGCACCAGAAATGAAGCTGTCAGCTATGTACCACAGAGCAATATACTATGAAATACTAAACTGAAATAAAAGGTTTTCTTGAGACCTTTTCCTGTAGATTCAGGGAATGCACAAGTTACTCTACAGCAGCCAACAAACTACTGGTACCTCACAAGAACCTGGTGGAGACCCCAGATCTAAGAGATTAACAATGCAATCCTAAATTACATCCTTCTAAATCTATACTTGTCAACAGGTTTATAAGGACATAGTTCTGCTTAGAGTTGCACTGCTAGGCCCTTTCCCAAAGGGCAAGATAATAATGGCTGATTTCAAATACATTTTTTTTCATGTATGTTTTAAATTGTTAGCCACCTTGGTGGCCTTTTTAAGGGCAGAAAGGTGGGATACAAACTTTGTAAATAAAGAAGCAAATAAATATCTGTTATATAAGAGCAGCAACATATAATATACAGGCTAAAAACAAACTCAACTTTCACTTGCCTTTTAATGTTAAGGCTTATTTGCCTTCTCTAGAAAAGGCCCTAGGAAAAAAGTTTAATAGAGTTTAGCTTACTGAACTTCTTTCATACCAAGAATGAATTAGTTTTATAAAATAATAAATGCATCACATTTAAATTCAACTCTAAATTTTGACAAAGATTAACTCTGATCATTGATCTGATCATTTTTATTGTTCTGGATTTTTTTCCAGAAAATTCATCCCAGATTTGCCTTGTGGGGGGGAAATATTAAGGGTAGATAAAGAAGAAGATCTTTGATGAGGAAAAAGGGTATTCTCATCCAGCAGTTCTGACCATCTGTTGAGCAGGTAGGTAGGAAATCCCCATATATAACAGAGTAAGTCTGTCTGAAGATGATTTATTTGACACTAAAGCTTTTACTGTATTTTATACATAAATAGAAAAAGAAACCCAATACTTTTCTTTCAATGGGGCACCTTGTTTATCATTTCAAGAAGAAATGTCTTCTTTACCGTTTCACTTTGTATCATCAGTACAGTAATATGGGTGCTGATATATTTTCTACTGTTCTTTTAGAGCCAAACTACACATTATGTGAATTTATGTGCAACTGTCCTCCTGCTGACATTATTATATCAAAATACAGCCACTGAAGGCTGCAATCACTGTGAGAGAAAAAGATATTGAGATCTGTATCTTTCCCATTGCATAGGAAAATGTAGCTTGAGTAAAAGGGAAACCTGAGAGCAAAGAGTCCTCTTTTCCAGCCTTCTTTTCTTCTGCTCCTGACTGCAGCATGCAAGCTCATGACTGTTTTTGGTTTAAAAGTCAGGGGAAAGTTACACAAAGCACTGGGTAACAGTTTGCTTCTCAATATACTGAGTATGCACACACACTTAGTTTTGTCCCACCACAAAAAAACCTGAGAAATAATCTATATATCTAATAAGTACTTTTTTCTGTGCAGATACTTAATTTCACCAACAGAGGGCTCAATCTCCCCAAGCAGCTTTTCCTAAATACTCAGGGGCGTTACTAGGGTTGCAGAAAAATCCAAAAAAAAAAAAAAGAAAGAAAGAAAAAAGAAAAAGCCTTCAGGGATGGTTGAATTCCTCCCAATACCTTTTGAAATAGCCTCTGTAGGGATCTACTCCAGACATCAACTGTGAGAGATTAGAATGTTGGGGGGGGGGAGAGAGGTACTTGCTCTGTCAGTAAAAGGCAGGGGGAGGGAGAACGGCCCTTTCTTGGCCTATTTTGGCCATTGAGGGAGGGAGCCTTGGGGCCAGGCCTGACAAGGGTTGCCGGTGCCAGGCTGGGGAATTCCAAGAGATTTTGTGGTGGGGTCTAAGGATGGCTTGGTTTGGGGGAGGGAGAGGCCTCAGCTGGGTATAATGCCAGATTCCACACTCCAAAGCAGCCATTTTCTCCAGGGACAGAGATCTCTGCTGTCTAGAGTTCAGTTGTAATTCTGAAGGATCTCCAGGTTCACTTGGAGGCTAGCAACCCTAGGCCTGGCAACCCTAGGTTCAGATCCCCATCTTGTGATGAAAGCTGACTGGGTGATTTTGGACCAGTCACACACTTTCAGCCTAACCAACCTCACAGGGTTGCTGTGAAGATAAAAAGAAGGAGATAATAATGTAAGCTGCTTTGGTCTCCACTGTGGAGAAAGACTGTATTTTTCCTAAGTAGAGGCTGTGGGGAAAGGGGGGGAAGATGGAAAGCTGAAGACCTTGGCTTTCCCCCCTCGTTGCCAACTCCAGGTTGGGAAATTCCTGGGCTTTGAGGGGTGGAGGAACTTCAGACCGGTATAATGCCATAAGCTCCATCCTCCAAACCAAACATTTCCTCCATGAGAACTACCATTGCCAGCCTCCAGGTGAGGGCTGGAGATCACTCAGAATTACTGCTGTCCAGGTGACAGAGATCAGTTCCCCTGGATAAAATGGCTGCTTTGGAGGGTTGACTCTATGGCATTATACCCTGCTGAGGCTGCTTGCCTCACTCTCCCAAAGCTCCACCCCCAAATCTCCAGGAATTTCTCAACCTAATGTGAATTGATCTCTGTAGCTGGGAGATCTGTTGTGATTCCCAGAGCACTTCCACTGTTGCTGTGAGGGGAGAGGAAGCTGGTGGGTGGCTGAGACCACTGCTGCCACCACCACCGCTGCTGCTGCTGTGCAGGATGGGGGAGGAAGTAGGCAGGAGGCTGGGAGAGTGATGGGGGCAGAAAGAGAAAGTGATTGGAGTTGGGGCAGAAAGAGAGAGAGAGAGTGATGAGGTGGGGAGGCAGAAAAACAAAGAGAATTATGATGGGTCAGAAAGAGAGAGGAAGTCACATGCATGGAGGAGAGATAGAGAGTAAGGAAAGGGGGGCAGAAGGGAGAAATAGTGTGAGAGAGGTAGGGGGAGAGGGGGGAAAGCCAAGGTGTGAGGAATGGGATAACCACCCCGCAAGTTTCTTGTGGGCCTCCACTTGTGGTGTCTAATACTATTCAGACCACTATCAGGGTGGATTTAAAGAGTAATCTTCAGAGGGTAAACTCTGAAGAAATGACAGCTATTAATTTACCAGTAGCACAAGTATGTTGAATTAAAAGGAATGGAAATGAAACAGGTGAATTAAGCATTTCAGGGCCTTCTCTTGTAATCAATAGGATTAAGCAGTCACTGTCCAAACTTGATCATCTGCCTTAGAGCCAACAGGGCCTTTGTCTGCTGCTTACAACATGTCAGATAATATCAGATTCCATTTTCATCACACTTTCTCTGCCCATACTTTAAGCTAACATGATACAAAATAAAGGTCTAATAATGTGACACAATGTCATTGGGTACCTCAGGTGTACTAGAACTGGAGGATTATAGCTATTTAACCATCAGATGAAAATTTTCCCTCGTTCAGAATTTGTACATGGAAGATAGGAATTAATCTGCCAAAAAAAGAAAGG
>NW_015160242.1:237261-285953 GCF_001447785.1 Gekko japonicus
GGAAGGAAGGAAGGAAGGAAGGAAGGAAGGAAGGAAGGATGGAAGGAAGGAAGGAAGGAAGGAAGGAAGGAAGGAAGGAAGGAAGCTTTAACAATGAGTAGTCTGAGATTATGTTTTTACCTAAAGCCATTGTTGAGTTATCATTTATGAACTGTAAAATAGCAAACAACTCCTTTCTTCTTTATGTGGGTTTTGTTATTTTTGTAGCACTATAATTCTTATGAATGCATGTTAACACAATTCCTGCTTTAGGCATCCCTTCCAGATAGCAATCATGTATTTGTCTGCCCATGAGATTCAGAAAATGTCGGTTGTCACTATTATTTAATAGGAATATCCTTATACATGGGGATCACACATACTTTGTATTCTTATGAACAAATGACAATCCTGAGCAGACATGATCCTTAGAGCTTTGGACATTAGTGATATGAATAGCTATGCATTTTCCCATTACTATTTTTTTCCTTTGTGGAGGATGACAGAATACTTTGAAAGCAGACAAGTCATCCATGTTGCTATAACCACAGGAACCAGATGAGGAGCAAGCATATCAGTTGGACACCTGGAAATATTCATTGTTTTAAAGAGAACTAATACCCTTATAAAGAAATATATGCTATGAAACTTTGAAAATTATGCATAACAGATTATTGGATGTCACATGAATCCATGCTGCAGTTACCTTGAGACTAGACTATTGCAATGCAATCTACATGGACCTACATTTAAAGACCATTTGGAAATTCCAGTTAGTACAGAACACTGTAGGGCATTACTACTGGGCATCAAGCGGAACATGCTCACTTCCATTCTGCAATCAGTCCACTGGTTTACTGATCAATCCAATGACTCTTCAGAAATTTATTCAATCCCTATTTATTTATTTATTTATTTATTTATTTCTATAAGTATTTTTACCCCGCCCTACCCCGCAAGCGGGCTCAGGGCGGCTTACAAGGGGCATAAGCCCATACATAAAACCAATAAAACCATAACTTTTATAACAACAGTACAATTCAACAATAAACAATAAAGTGCTTCTATTTTGCAAGATGGTCTTAGTTGTTCTTATGATGACTTCCAGCAACCCTCAGTTTGGGTGTCGCTGTCTACTAGAAAGTCCGAACCCGTCCGTTGGTCTTATTGGCAGGTAGTTCTTGTTCCTCCAGATTATTCTGGGCTTTCCTGACCCTGATGGTATTACCACCGTTGGTAGTGGTGGCAGTAGCGGCGGCCCCTACGTATAAGCCTGGTGGAAGAGCTCCGTCTTGCAGGCCCTGCGGAACTGCATAAAGTCCCGCAGGGCCCTGATCTCATCCGGGAGCTCGTTCCACCAGGCAGGGGCCGCCACTGAAAAAGATCTGGCCCTCGTCACAGCCAACTTTACCTCTCGGGGGCCCGGAACCACTAACCGGTTTTGGGTCTCCGACCGAAGTGCTCTTGGGGGTATGTACGGGGAAAGGCGGTCCCTCAGGTAGGTCGGCATTTACCATAGAGATTAGAGGGATTCTTAGAGTATCACTTGATTCAGTGATATCACATCTGGATTCTTACCAAGCCATTCCCCTCTCATCCACATGCCCTGCCTCCCAAAGCTCTCAGGGTACCAAACAAAGGCCTGGTATTCATAGTAGTCTACTGCAATTATTACTCTAGGTCAGTGATGGCGAAACTTTTAGAGACTGAGTGCCCAAACTGCAACCCAAAACCCACTTAAGTATCGCAAAGTGCCAAGATGGCAATTTAACCCGAATACTGAGGTTTTAGTTTAGAAAAAACAACTCATACATTAACATCTTTTGTCTTAAAAGAAAAACACAATAATAGACCTTTCAATGATACAAAAGACAGGGTTGGGGGGGGGCTTTCCAGGCCTTGTAAAGGTGGGGGGGATTCACAACTTACCTTACTTCTTCTGTCTCCTCCCAGGCCGACTGAGAAGAAGGCTGCTGGGAGCAGGGGGTGGGGCTTGCTACATGTCCCCGCCCCCTGGCCGCCTATCTCCCGGAGTGACGCTCCAGTGAGCTCGGCCCCAATAGAGGCCACTTCGTCTTATGGTTGGTCTCGCCATGGCTGGGGCGATGGTATGTGCCCACAGAGAGGGCTCTGCGTGCCCTCTCTGGCACGCGTGTCATGGGTTCACCACCACCGCTCTAGGTGTTACCGCCCTTTTATTGCATTGTCTTCTACTTTTGTAATTACTTGCACAGGCAGTTTGTGGTTCACATTGTCTTCTGGTTTTGTATTCCTAGTCAGTTTGCCTTATTCATTGGATGTCATGTTGTATGGTTGCATTGCTTTTCAAAATCCTATAATCCACCTTGAGTTTCAATAAGAAGTGTGGGGAGGGGCTCTAAAATAAATAAAATATAAAATGTTCCCTATTTACAATGCAATTCTAAAGGTGGGGATGAAAGTGCTAAGGGAGCCAGCTAGCTGTTATGCTGGTGTATCTTGGAGATACACCAGGGTAAATTAGAGTTATTTCCCCTATTTTCTTCTTCTTTCTTACTGAGCAGCCCCTCTATCTATTTTCTTCTTATTTGTTTGTCTATGACTTTCCCACCCAGTCACTTTAATATGGATATTGATGCTGTCCCAGCCAAGGGAACTGAGGGAAAAGACAAAATCACCTTCTTATATTCAGCTTTTGAAATGGCACATGAGAGGCTTGTGATAGTTCAAAATAAAATGTTTTCTTTAACTAAGAGGAGAAAAGGTCAGGTGGAATCAGTGGTAGGATGTACAAGGGGAACCAATAATAAAACTGAGGTAACTTTGTAATCACACTACCTCCAGGTGATTTGTTGCCAACAAGTAAGTGTTCCTGCTATTCAAAATGGTCTTTTAAAACTTCGAGGAGAGAGGTTTTCATTTCAGTTTCTGCTTAGACACTCACACATAGGTTTCTGAGTTTCACTGTCTCTTAAAGTCCAGAAGGAAGGAATATACAACCAAGTTCCCCAAATCCTTCTTTATACACAGACCAGGTATCATTCCTCTTTTAAGAACTATCTCCCTTTTCACTGGGAAGAGATTACTTCTCTTAACTAGAAACAATTTCTGTTTTCAGCTTGAATGGGGATCCTCTCTGACTTTCTCACTCCTTTTGCCTCCTTCCTAGTCCACAGTCAGTGCTGAACTGCCTCTTCTTCAACTGTCAATTCTCAACTGTTGTTTCTTAACTGACTCTCTCCACAGAATTCCATTTGAACAGCCTGTCACTCAAATGTTCTCAGACTCTGTTAAGTATTAACCCCTGACAGTCCATCACAGTGGACTTAGAGCAAGTAGTGTGGCACTTTGGTGGTGAGAAAAGCACAGAGATGGCCCTGGGTGAGCACTTAGGATGACTGGGTGAGCATTCAGTGCTAACATCTAAGGTGGAGAAGAAAGTTCATACTTTGTGGCTAGCATTTCTCATTGCAGAGCCCTAACAATTACCCTATCATTCCAAAGGGGCAATGGTGCAGGGCAAGGGCACCTATACACCTAAGCACCTAAGCAAGGGCAAGGAACCTATACAACCTTCCCCATTCCCTCACATGAGGCCAAGTGCTGCTTCAGTGATGCCTCCTTCCATAATCAAGCCCAGAATCATGTACATGCAGGGGCAGCATAAGCCATGGCCTCCCAGCAGCATGGCCTTCACCGGCGGGGAGGCTGGTATCTGCCTCACTCTCATTGGTGGAGCAGCTCACCATGTGACTCTTGCACTCATTCCCTTGCAGGTCCAGAGCTTTGTGAAGCTGTTGCAGGTCCTGCAGTGGACAGATCTTTAGCAGTCACTGAGCTCTTCAACATAGGATGGGTCATGTGTGAAGGGGAGATGGGCCAGTGGGGGGATGTGTGCTGCTCTAAGATGGGCAGTGGGGGGGATCCATCACCTGGGCAGCAGATATCTAGAGAGAGGTATTACTGAGGGGGCAGGGGGTGAGGGTCCCCACAGTCAGTGGCTGAGGGGAGGAAATGCAGCAGGCAGACTTCATGTTTTTGGAGAGGAGTGTGTGGCAGGGATGGAGGGCACTGATGGTGGAGTTGGGCAGCTGCCCCAGGTCCTGTGTGATGTAGTAGGGGACTCAGTGCCCTTGCTGGTGCCCAGGCCATCGGGCCTATGGCTGGTAAAGCCCATCTCCCCTGGACTCTCTTCCATGTGGGCAGTGACCAAGTGAGAGAAGCTGGAGACCTGCCATGAGGGAAAGGATGTTTTCTCCTGGATCACCAGTGAATGTAAGGGCTAGTAAGGGCTAGTAAAATCTGTGGTGGCAGCCAATGTTCCCTCTAAGCTGTGGAGTCTTGTGAGCAAAAATTCTCCTTTGTGAGCTACTGGCATGAAAGTTGTGAGGGAGCGATTTGGCTACTGCATCAATGAGTGTGCTCTGGAGTCATCCTTCCTGAGCAAAAACAAAAAATGTGTGAGCCGGAGGCTAAGAAACTGTGATCTGCTGTCAGTGCTGCATGCCCCCACGCCACAGCCCCCCCCAGTGCCCCCCACTCAGACACTGATGGGTGGTGACCAGGGGTTTGGCTCAGGGGTATTCACAAGAACTTAGCTGGCCTGCCTGTAGGTGCCTCTATTAGTGAGCACCAGAGCCCCCTGGCTGGGCACAGTTTCCTTGTCATATCCACATTCTTCTTTCTTGATGACTGCAGTCTTTTGGCCACATGGGCTGTGAACCTGTTTGGGGTCACAACCAGTGAGATATTTCTGCAGCCTTTGCCACCTCTGTCAGCTGCCCTGTTATTGTTAGGCAGGGCTCTGATCAGGGTTTGCATAACGGACAATGCCTCATGTTCCTACTGCCCTCTGATTGGTTCTGTCCACTATGTCCATCACAGCCCTGCCTTCACAACTTATGACCTGTACAGGACATGACAGCATGGTTACTGGGGACACTGGTGTTGTTGCATCCTGTGTGGCTCCCCTTCTTGGTCTTTTTCTTTGTCTCTGCTAGAACCCTTTAAAGAAGCAGACCCAAAGCCTGGCCACTGTGGTGCCAGCGGCCCTTAGGATTACACTGTTAGTTTCTTTTTGCATTTGTTTATATATTTGTTAATAGTTATGGGCCAGGGCTCTTTTTGTAGAAAAAGCCCAGCAGGAACTCATTAGCATAATAGGCCACACCCAACAGCAGAAACTAATTAGCATATTAGGCCACACCCCTGCCAGCACAGCTCATTAGCACATTAGGCCGCACCCCCATGTTACCAGAACTGTGGTTATCCAGCCATACCCACCTTTTGCTTGTTATTCTGTTTACCTTGTTTGTTGTCAAAACCCAGGGCTTTTTTTGTAGCAGGAACTCCTTTGCATGTTAGGCTACACACCCCTAATGTAGCCAATCCTAATGAGTTTCTGCTGTTGGGTGTGGCCTATTATGCTAATGAGTTCCTGCTGGGCGTGGCCAACTCGGGAGCCAGCCAGAACTCCGTTCCTGTGCGTTCCTGCCCAAAAATAGCCCTGGTTTATGGCTATCTGCTGTCTGCATTTGGCTTTATAGATACATGCATACACGTTGTGATGTACGCAATTTATATGTATAATGTATGTATAATGCAAATATGCTGATGGATCAATAACTGTAAAAATCAATTTTTCAGAAAAAAATGGTGCAAGGGAAATTGACTGGAAAAAAATCATAGGTTTGATTTGAACACTGAAGAAAATACCTTAGGGTTAAAATGGCACAGCTATGAAATTAAAATCACTGTAAAGAAATAAATTGAAATCAGGAGAGATGCAAGGAAATGTAACATGGAATACACAATATGAGAGGTTAATTCAAACTATAGTATTTAGAATGACAGTCTCTGGGCATGGGTAGATTATTCCAGACCCATTAGTGTCCAGACTATAAGTTTACAGATACCCCTGATGAGGACTCATTTTTAGCCAAAACGCCACGAACGCTGTTTTGGCAGTTAACAAGCCCAGGAGCTGCAAGCCCTGCCCCAGCTCCCAGCAGCCCTCAGTCAGGCCGGGGAATGGGAAGCAGCATGTGCTGGCTGCCACTGCTGCCACCAGCCAGGGTAAATTGGGGTGGTGGGGGCTTGATCGGGGGTGGGCCACGGGCCCTCAGGGCACCTGCAGCCTGGCTGGTGCAGTGGGGTGGTCGTGGGGGCTTCATTGGGGGTGGTCCGTGCAGCCTGGCTGATGCAGAGGGGGTGGCGGGGTGAGGGCGTGATTGGGGTGGGTGGGCCATGAGGGTGGCGGAGGCTTGATTGGGTTGGGTGGGCCATGGGTGTGGCAGGGTCTTGATCAGGGGATAGGAGAGCCTCCCTCCCTCCCCATCTCTTTGCCCTTTCTTGCCCTCTTTCACTCCTTCTTTCATTCTCTCTCTCTCTCTCTCTCTCTTTCTCGCTCTTTCTTTCTTTCTTTCTCTGTCTATCTGTCTTTCCTTCTTTCTTCCTTTCTTTCTGCACAGATCTACGTATCACCCCCCCCCCTTAGCTAGCAATCCAAAACAGTCCAGTGACACCTTTAAGATAAAGTTGTATTCAGGTACAAGCTCTCCCTCCTCTATGAGGGCATGTCTGCCCATTCCTCCCCCCCCAGCTAGCAATCCAAAACAGTTCAGTGGCACCTTTAAGACCAAGTTTTATTCAGTTACAAGCTCTCCCTCCTCTGTGAGGGCAGATCTACGTGTTCCCCCCCATAGCTAGCAATCCAAAACAGTCCAGTGGCACCTTTAAGACCAAGTTTTATTCAGATACAAGCTCTCCCTCCTCTGCAAGGACAGATCTGCATGCCCCCCCAATAGCTAGCAATCCAAAACAGTGCAGTGGAGCCTGAGTGGTGGGTGTTGCCTTCTGACACACTTCCGGTGATGTCGGGGTGTGTGGGACATGCAAATAAGTTATGCTAATGAGTTATCCTAATGAGCTCCTCCACCTCTTTTTCTACGAAATGACCCCTGCCCCTGATGTAGCATATGCAAAAAGTGTAGGGGTCTTAGAGTTAATTAAAATTAATTTGCCTGCCACATCAATCACCTCTTTTTTTTGACCACAACTCTCTCAATCACTTTGCCCAGGAAGGGCAGAGTAGAGAATGGGTGATAATTGGCCATACCAGTTTTTTGTTGGGATATTCTTTTAAGTAGCGAATGGATAACTGCCTCTTTGAGTGGCCAAAGGAAGCTGCCATGTGTTAGTGACTGATTTATTATGGATATCAAGGGTTCATTGATGGATATCAAGAGTTCTTACATGATTTTAGCAGCCAGGATGGTCAAGGATCCAGTGCACAGATAGCGACCTTCATAGATTCCACAATCCTGTCTTGATCCATCATGATAACTGGGTCAAAATCGCCCATAAGCAGGCCAAAATGGCCCATAAGCAGTATCAAACATTTATTCTGCTAGGCCTATATTATAGCTAGTATCCAGGTCAGAGTGTATTCGTGTGAGGATGCTGGTGGTGGTGGTGGTGGTGGTGGTGGTGATGGTGGTGGTGGTGGTGATGATAGTGAAAATACCTGGAAGTGGCTCCATGATAGTGAAAATACCTGCAAGTGACTCCAAAATGGGCACTTGAAGAAAGAAATGGCTCATTCTAGCTACACAAAAGCAGGCACTCAAAACAAATAATATGAAAACCAAAATTCAGAAGACCAGTGATAACAGCATATGTCGATTTTGCAAGACAAAGGATGAAACAGTTGACCGTATGGTCAGTGTCTGCAGTAAAATTACTCAAACTGACTATAAAGAGCATCACAATAGAACTGCAGCTAAGTTGCACTGGAATCTTTGCAAGAAGAATGGCTTACCATCACCCAGAGATTCAGGGGAGCACAAAGTAGACAAGATCATGGAGAATGATGAAACAAATGATTCTTTGGGACTTCCAGTTACAAACAGATAAACACCTAGAGCATAAAACCCTGCTATCACAATTGTAGGGGGGGGGGAATGAGAAATGGAGTTTTGATCATTGACACTGCAATCCCAAGAGACAGCAGAATAGAAAAGAAAGAACAAGAGAAGATTACAAAATACCATGACCTATGAACAGGGATAGAATGCCTCTGGAAGAAGGTTACCATGGTGTCAGTTGTCACTGGAGCCCTTGAATTGGTGCCTAGAAGTCTCAAGAAACACCTGGACATTCTGAGCATTGAACAAATAACACCAGCTCTGCTCCAGAAGACAGTGTTGCTTAGAAAAGCAAGAATCCCACATAGATACACCTGCAATTCCCAATAAATTGGCTAGATCTCAAATTGTAGAACTCCATCTACCAGTCAAATAACTGACTCTGACAGTTCTTCTTCTTCTTCTTCATCATCATCATCATCATCGTCATCATCATCATCATCATCATCATCATCATCATCATCATCAAGCCTCATCCACTAAAAAAAAAGCAGTGATATTCCTTTTATCCATACAGTCCAGCTGAGCCGCCCACCGCGGGCACGTTTTCGCCGCTACCCCCCCTTCTTCACACTCTCTCTTCATTTCTCCCTATCTCCCTTCATTCTTTCCCTCTCTCACTCTTTCTCCCTTCCTCCCCATCGCTTTGACTCCCCCCCCCTTAATCCTCCCACCCTCCATCTCTGCCTGTCTGTCTGTCTTTCTGACCGTCTGTCTCTGTCTCCCCCCTCACCTTCCTTCCTTCCTTCCTTCCTTCCTTCCTTCCTTCCTTCCTTCCTCTCTCTCTCCCACCCCCCTCTCTCTTTATCTATCTATCTATCTATCTATCTATCTATCTATCTATCTATCTATCTATCTATCTATCTATCTATCTATCTATCTTTTGCCTCTAACATTCTAAGCAGTTTGCTCTTCTGAGGTAAAATGTGTCCAATCTCCAGGTGAGGGCTGGAGATCACTCAGAATTACAACTGCTTTCCAGATGGCAGAGATCAGTTCCCCTGGAGAAAATGGTGGGCTCTGTATCCTTATATGCTGCTGAGGTGGCCCCCATGACAGCCAATGTGATATAGAAGTCAGGGTTTCGTTGCCAACCTCCAGGTGAGGACTGGAGATCACTCAAAATTACAACTGTTCTTTAGGTAGCAGAGATCATTTCCTCTGGAGAAAATGGTGGACTCAGTGTCATTATACCCTGCTGAGGTGACACTGAGTGTCAAAGGCCGGGGCACCCGCCCAGACCCTCTTTCTAGAGGTTGTTGTATTTATTTCCACAACAGGCCTTTTTCCTAGTATAAGTATAAACACCTATTGGGGAGGCAGACTGCACCCACCCCCAAAGAAAGAAAAGAAAGATATTCTAAGGAGGAAAGGCCAGAAGAATAGAACACATGTGCAAACAATCAGCTAAACTATGATGAAACAGAGCCAGAGGATTTCCCCTGTCCCTACTGTTAGCCTGATTGCTCTGAGTTCTTATCAACATTGGGGAATATGCAATATTATAAAGTAACAATAGGCTATAAGGGAACAAACACCTGTATATACAGAGGTCCCGCTTCTTCCAGAAATACCAGAAATAGAAACGGAGGCTGGATTCAGTATAAAAATGATTTCCTTTTACTGGAGATTCTTCACAATCGAACAATACTCAAGCACATACACTTATACAGCTTCTAGGAAAAATAGATAGACAATCAAGAGACGTTTGCATGAGCAGGAGATCATTGGGGGGCAATATTTACCTGTCGTGATGATGCATCCCAGTGGAAAAATAGGGGAGACTAATAAGAAATGAGAATTATGCTAGGAAATGGAAATCATGCTCTGAACCGGCAGAAGCACGTGGAAGACTCTGGCTGCAGTCCAAGAGTCTCAGAGGCAGGGTGGGTTTAGAGAGCTAGAGAAGGGTCTAGAGAGGTCAAGAGAGAGAGAGAGCACATTGTTGGGTGCCCACTTTTGTATGGAGGGCTCTGGGGGGAGGGCTTTGCTGGCCACCTCCTTTGAGACCACCCCTTGGTGGTCCGTTCCAAAAGTCACGTCTGCAATGGGAAAAGGGGCTTAAGGGGTTTGGTTAATGTTGAATTCTAACTGAACTTGTGGCAGAGACATCTCTAGGGTCCTTATGACTCATTGGATAGCACCTATTGTGTTCTTTGTCTCAGGGCTGCAGAACCAGTTCCTGGAATGGATGAGGAAGGCCAAGTCCTTTGTCAAGTGAAAGGCAGGAAAGAGTCTTTCGTGCCTTCGATGCAGAGAAGTGGGGGGGGGGGTGTTTGCCAGCGTGATGAAGAAGGACTTCTTTAATGGCATCAGGAGTCCTTAGTTTAAACAGCAATGGCAGATAGCTGTTTTAGAGTGTTTCATGTGTCTAGGGATACATCTGGAGCGGGCAGCCTTGGGAACCATGGACACATCGTCTCAGGCTCTTGCTGGTGCGGGTCTGGCATCACAATCTGGTCACTTTACATCAGAGTCCCTTTTGCACATTTTAACAGAGCACAAAGCTCCTTGCTTGGCAACACTACTATTTCATCCTTCCTAGTCATTGTAGGATTGATTGGGATCAAATTCTTCATCAATACACATGTTGAAACTGACATTGTTAACTCTATGGAAGCTACTGAATGTTTGCTGGAGGTTTTGTACATCCTTACCACTTCAATGGGTGTACAATGTATTGCATACATACCTGACTTTTTTAGTGCAGGATCACTTCTTTTTTCATTTTTATTAGAAATGTAATTTTTTTGTCTCTCCTTCAGTATAATTCAATACACATTTACCCAGAAATAAAATAAAGTTTGAGTCCAGTGGTACCTTTAAGACCAACAAAGTTTAATTCTGGGTATAAGCTTTTGTGTGCATGTACCCACCTGCGGTGGCTCAAGTGGTTAAGATGCTGAACTGCAGGCTGTGGAAGGTCAGCAGTTCAGCAGTTCGAGACCCGGGTGCCGCATGATGGAGTGAGCTCCCGTCTCTAGTTCCAGCTCCTGCCAACCCAGCAGTTCAAAAGCAAGAAATTGCAAGTAGATAAATAGGTACCACTTCGGTGGGAAGGTAACAGTGTTCCGTGCACCTTGGTGTTTAGTCATGCCGGCCACATGACCACGGAAACGTCTTCGGACAGCGCTGGCTCTTCGGCTTTGAAACGGAGATGAGCACCGCAACCCTAGAGTCGGATTCGACTGGCTTTCGAGCAAGGGAACCTTTACCTTTACTTACCCACCTGAACCCAGAAATAAGTCACACTGAGTTCAGTGGGAGCTCACTCTCAGGGAAATGTACACAGGATGCTCTCGTTTTTATGGCTAAACTGAAATAGGATGACATAAGAGGCAGAAAGGGATGAATTGGTGTGCTTCCTGTTCCTTATTGCAACCAACAATGTTCTGCAGCTTTTTATCTATCCATGCAAGCCCCCCTCCCAATTTACAATATGACCTTTCGGTTTTGGTGCTCATGGAGGGCTGCTGGGAGGGGGAAGGTGAAAAAGGTCAACCTCCACCAGTACCTTCAACTAGCAGCACCTAAAATCCAACCCCAAAGGACAATAATCTCCAGTACTAGAAGTACCAAAAGGTATCTATGAGCTGTTTAGTAACGTGAATAATTAGGTAATAGGCAATGAGACAGATAAGGAATGTGTTGACAAAATCAGAGAAAAGGGTTAAAATTAGAATATTCATTAATCAGACTAGATGTCATTTTATAAGGGTAAAATGGAAAGTACTTGAAATGTAAATGAGTTTGAGCTGTATAATTATACATGTTAAATAGGCAGCTTTAGACTTCTTGATGTGATAATATTTGGGACTAATGAACTATAAAATGATGATCAGGGAAGAATCCAAACAAATGGGAAGGTAGCAGTGCTCCCCCTTTTTGTTAAAATTGACACCAAAATGTTTCCAGAAATTTAAACATTAAAATATATCTTATCGGTTATTAAGCAATGGCTATATATTTTCTGTGAAGCCTGGGCAATGACTATGAAAACTTGTCAACTGGATCTGTTTTTTACAACCAAATTTCAGAGGAAATTAATATCCTCTGCAATAAATATGATAAGCAGCACCTGGAGAATTAGAATGAACTAAGAGCTGCTCTTGTTCATTAGCGTTCTCTTCTACAACAGTGGCAGATACTGGCATGCAGATTGTTTTTTATACTTCTTCCAAGAAAAGAAGAACAGAGAGGATTTAAGAAATGTAAATGGAAGCACACACACAAAGACATGCACAATAATCCAAGGTAATAGCATGAGGCACATAATTCAATTGGGGGGTATGGACACCAGGGCACATGGATAGAGGGTTTATGATGAAACTTTGTGTGTCAGCAGGTGGTCAGAAACCTATCTTGAATTCCATGTACACCACTTGGAATTTCACAATGGAGGAAAGGTGGGCTATAAATGCAACAACTGAGTATATAAAGAAAAATGGATCATGAATTGAGATCAATATTGACTGTATGTTACACAGATGAGGGAGGAAGGATAATCTTGGCTGCTTCTTTACCTCATGGTAGACCTCTGCCTGCATGGATTTGTTGTCTGTAAAGGTTCTCCAGCCCCCCAGCAGAGCTGTTTTTGTGGGTCAAAAAGAAAGTAGGGAAAGATCTACAAACCACAATTTCTATAGGGCAGAGCCAATTTTTAAAAAGCACAAAAAACAACAGATTGACAAACAAAACAAAAAACCTCATAAGTTTGTATATTGTACAATCTCATTTAAATGACAGTCTTGAGCGGTAGCCTTTCCTCCAAATCATCCGAGTTTACTATGGTAGCATATACTTTTTCCTTCTTAAACTTAAGGAAGAAGCTTGAATTCCACTCAGCTGTAGTAACCATTCAATAAATCTCTTATGCATCATTGCTGAAAATATCAGGAAAATGTTGCTATGCTCAAGATTATTAGGAAGGGAATTGAAAACAAATCAGCCAGTATCTTAATGCCCCTGTATAAATTGATGGTACAACCTCATTTGGAGTACTGTGTACAGTTCTGGTCACCACACTTCAAAATTATAGCTTTGGGAAAAGTGCAAAAAAGGGAAACTAGAATGATAAAAGGGTTGGAACACTTTCCCTATGAAGAAAGGTTAAAACGCTTGGGGCTCTTTAGCTTGGAGAAATGATGGCTGAGGGGTGACATGATCGAGATTTATAAGATTATGCATGGGATAGAGCAGGTAGAGAAAAAGGTACTTTTCTCCCTTTCTCACAATACAAGAACTCGTGGGCACTCAATGAAATTGCTGAGCAGTCAGGTTAGAACAGATAAAAGGAAGTACTTCTTCATCCAAAGAGTGATTAACACATGGAATTCACTGCCACAGGAGGTGGTGGTGGCTACAAGCATGGACAGCTTCAAGAGGGAATTAGATAAGCATATGGAGCAGAAGTCCATCAGTGGCTATTAGCCACAAGGTATAGATAGGAACTGTCAGTTTGGGACAAGTGATGCACTGTGTTCTTGGTGCTGGGGGGGGGACCAGTGGGAGGGCTTCTAGTGTCCTGGCTCCACTGGTGGACCTCCTGTGTCTTGGACTGTTTGTTTGGCTAGTGTTGGACTGGATGGGCCATTGGCCTGATCCAACATTGGCTTCTCTTATGTTCTTATGTCTATGAGAAATGTTGAACTGAATATCCTATATATATAAAATCCCAACACATTGGCACTTTCTGGCTCTCCCATTGGCTGTGCTGTGCACTCCATCAGCCACTGGCCCATCAGCCACCACTCAAGAGTACTCACATGTCATTGGCTGGGTGCTGGGTCCACTCCTCTCCCCTGCCCACTGCCAGCCTGGACACTTCCTTGACAGAATAAACTGCCAAAATGGCAGTTTCTCCTGCTTGGCTCCTGTAGGGCTAACTTTTCATTCAGTGGCTGTTGCTAGGCAACAGAGCTTGGTTCTGCCAGTAAAAATGCTAAGGCAAGAGGCCCATTCCAGGCCTACTTTGGCCTTGGTGGGGAACTCACTGGGGCCAGTTCTGACTATGATTCCCAAATCCAGGTTGGGAAATTCCTGAAGATTTTATGGTGGAGTCTACAGAAGCCAGAGTTTGGGGAGGGGTGGGACCTCAGACAGGTACAATGGTGGTCACTCAGAATTACAACTGCTCTCCAGATGACAGAGATCAGCTCTCCTGGAGAAAATGGTGGACTCTGTGTCATTATACCCTGCTGAGGTCACCACAGCAAATTGACGCTGAGTGCCCATGGCCAGGGCACTCATTCACAGACTCTTTCTAGAGCTCATTGTACTTATTTCCACAACAGGCCTTATTCCTAGTTATTTATAAATCAGAAAATTTCAAGGATTATAGTATTTTGATGAAAATGTATAGTTCATACATACTTCAAAGCAAACAATTCTCTTTTTTCAGATATTTCTTTTTGGACGATAGCAGACCATGTTTATTAATGGATGAAATGTCAATGCCTCCTTTAATCAATCTTTTAATCAGTTATGTGTTTGACTGTATTTCATTGTTCTGCCTTAAGGGGGTGTACATTAATCCTATTCTTTGGAGGAATCTATCCCCCCCTTTACTCTTCTTCACCATGCAGTAAGTTTGATCATTAAATCTTCCTAATGGTTTTTCATGCATATCTTTTAACTCTGATTCACATTGTGATCTCTGTCTCTTCTTTGAAGCACTGAAGACTTTCTTTAATTCCCTAAAGTCTACCATATAAAAACAAAACTCTCAGTTCCTCACAAAAGTATTTATCTTTGCGTTTTTTGTGAAGCAAAAGATACAACAAAAAAGAATTCCTGCCTTTTTTGAGTACACAGAATGAGTAGTTTACAAATCATTATTACTACCAACAAGGGCCAATATATCGCAAATAATATGTCTTAGCAAGAACTGATCCTCAAAGTAGATTACTCTACAAACTTTCAGGAGAACAGTACTCAATTTAAGAAACTGAGCTATGAATGTAAATGTTTTTACCAGGATCTCCTTGTTTACTTTAGAGTCTCTTCAACAATAACAGAGAATATTTTCCAAGATGAGTTGATAAAATCAGACAAATATTACAAGTCTGGATATATTAAGAAGGCAGATCTAATTTCATAGGATCCCAATGATAAAATGTCAAAACAGAAACAAGACTTGGCTATTTATATTATACATAAATTGTGTGATTTTAGACCTGTGGCCTAAATGGAAATAAAATACCCTTGGGTACTTTAGATAAAGGCATGTGGCTGAGTTTCTAATCAGGGAGCAACAAAAGGAGAAGGCTTTGGACTTTGTGCCCTGTCAGTAGGCCTTCTGGTAGCTACTGTGGGAGACATGATACTGAAGTAAATGGACCTCTAGTCTGGTGCAGCAAGGCTTTTTCTTATGTTCTTAAGTGTAAATAAATGATCAGAACCAAGGGATCCTGCTAGTAAATAATAAAATAAAGCCCAATCCAACAGAAGAGCAAGCTGCAGATCACATACACCTACATCTTGATGTGTATGTGAGTTCAGGCAACTCAGAGATACAGGACCAGCAAAGCATGATTAAATGATGTGGAAGGTTAGAATGAAGAAGCACCAACAGAAGATCCAGGCCCAATGTAAACATTACTTATCCCAGGAGCATACTGTGGTGGAAATGCTTACTAGTGCCTGCCAATACTGCGCAACAGTATTAATGATGTAAAGCTCCTTATCAATGCATAGTCTCCAGTGCTTTTAAATTCTCCTCACTACTGGTAATAACACTGGCAAGCAATTGCCATACATCCTGTGAGCTGTGCAGCGGATAAGGGTTTTTTAAATGTAGTACTTTCTGATAGGAAACATTCTGAAATTCTCATCATCTGAATTTCTCCCAAGATATTAGAATTCTCTATTTCCTCTATGGGACCAATGCTTTATGCACAGGAACAAATGTATATAAGGGATCCTCTATATTTTTATATTTTTATTTCTGAATTTTGTACAGAACACTATGTATGTATATTTGGTTCCTATGCATATTTTCTGCCAATGATTTGAACATGTGCATTAATAAACACTCCCGTCCAAAAAGAGGAATCTTTATGTTACTGTATGCATGGGTGCATTAAGACCTTTCTAATGCCCAGGAGCAAGCATGCACATCTGTAAATATCCACCACCAAATTCTATTGCAATCACAGAAATGATACTATCTGTAGAATTTTTAAAAATCAATGTGCACATGTGCATTACTGACATGGGAAGAGGCAGGGTAAAAGTGTAAGTGAACTAAAGAACTGAAAAGAGAGGATGAATGTTTCCTAGTATGGAAGAGAAATCATCCCCCCCCCCTTTACACATAGTACTAGCTTCCATGTTGGAAAAGTTTTTCATTTGAGAGGCTGAAGGTGAACCAGTTTTGAATCTATTCCATAAAATCTATAAACAATATTAATCAAACTATATTATATTATGTTCAGTAGGCACATCTGAAATATTTTATGTTAGACTTACATCTGACATTTTGACATCTTCAAATAATTTCTCATCTTGAAATCAACAGCCCACTCACTTGACCTGTGATACTTGTTGGTTTTACAATACAAGAGTCATACCTTACTAAATGTACTTAGTTCAGTGGACTTCTGATCATGCTGGAAGTGATGTCATCACATCACTGGACAGAGGACTATTCACTGGTAAGCTCCCCATTGGTTCTCAGCCTTATGCTGGCAACCCTTCTTATGGTTCTGGGTAAGCTGGCTGGCTAAATTGCTGTGAAGGACTCACATAGGCCTTGGGTTCTTTTCTTTGTTCTGAATAAAGCTACACTTGGATTACTCAAGACAGCCCTCAGCATATTCCTGAATGATTGCAGCATCCTGCAGGGCGCATATTCACACCCCAAGTTACAAAAGAAAGGAACAAAGACAGTGAAAGTGTATTAAAGCAATAACAACTCATAACATATGAGAGGAAAACTGAAAACTTCCACTTTAATTTCAATAAACAATCACACAAGTTCCTTTGTGCGAAAGAAAGAAGGAAAGTTCCAGTAAAGCAGATAAAACTCAGAATTTATTTTGCATACCAGCCCTGAGACAATATGGTTCAAAGAACTGTATTGCAAGTAGGCTCTATTCCCACTAAACTATTAGACAACTTCAAACATTCTGTTAAATAATGTTATCATTTTCCCACTGAACTTATCTGACTAAGAATTTAGGTAATATTGTGATTCCTTGTGAACAATCATAAATGGGTTTTTGTACCTCTGTAGGTACAGAGACCTGAGTGCCGCATGACGGAGTGAGCTCCCGTCTCTAGTTCCAGCTCCTGCCAACCTAGCAGTTCGAACACAAGAAATTGCAAGTAGATAAATAGGTACCATTTTGGTTGGAAGGTAACAGCGTTCCGTGCGCCTTGGTGTTTAGTCATGCCGGTCACATGACCACGGAAACGTCTACGGACAGCGCTGGCTCTTTGGCTTTGAAACGGAGATGAGCACCGCAACCCTAGAGTCGGATTCAACTGGCTTTCGAGCAAGGGAACCTTTACCTTTTAGGGTATTAAAAGTGGAAAAGATACATTTTATAGCAAAGCACAAAACCTAAACAATATACCCAAGCAGCAAGGTTGTTTACAAAAAAGGACTTGCACTTTTGCTCAGTGGAACAAAATGATGAAGTTTAAAAAACAGCATTCATCAAAATTCATTAGGCGCTGTTAAGCATATGGCTGAACTGATGCAGACAGTCCCAACGCAGCCATAAGATCCCCATTTTATACCTTTTATTTTTATACCTCTTTTAAAGTGTTTTATGTGCAAAGAGAACACAGATTTTTGCTTGACTCCCCAAAAGACATTTTAACACAATCTATCCATCCTAAAGAGGTTTGTGGGAATGCACATGGAAAATGAAATTGTCTTGCAGGACCTAGTAGGTGACAAATGTTCTCATCAAGCTGATGAATAATATAATGTGTTGCAGAAGATCAAAGCCTAGGATCAGGTACTTCAGATAACTAGAGGAGTTGTAAAGACCAAAATAGTCTAAAACTGTATATGAAACATTTGAGGGAATTCAGAACTGAGCTACTGCTTAATGCTACCTATCATTGAAAATGAGGTACCTTTGGATAACAACAACAAAAATGTAGTTTGGGGGGTACAATATTAGCTTGGGCCTTTTCAGATTGACATTTTCCTATCTGAAATCACTATATCCTGTTTAATAAGGAATGGAGATATTGGGAAAGGTTGTAATTGAAAGCATGATGAAGAGTGGGTACACATTTGCAAGAACATAAGATTCACCATGCAGGATCAAACCCATGTTCCTTCTAGTCCAGCAATCTTTTTTCACATAGTGGCCAATCAGATACCCTTGGAAGGCTTACAAGCATAGTTAGAAGCTGTGCTAGGGGGTGCTGGCAAAGAACATTTCAGAGGCCAGCTCAGAGGATTTTTGCTTCTGTTCACAACCAAGCTCCCATAGGAAACAATGGAGGATGGGGGCACCTTTTTCTGGGGCCCATAGAATTGTACCCCCTGGTCAATACTTTTTAAACTTAGAGGGGGTTTTGAGGAGAGGCACCAGCAGCTATGCTCTAAATTTGGTGCCTCTAACTAAAAAAAAAAAACAGCCCCCCAGAGCTCCAGATACCCCTGGATTAATTCTCAATTATAGCCTATGGGGCCTATTGAATACACTGGTCCCCATAGGCTGTAATTGAGCCAGGGGGAAAGAATTGTACACTGCTATTATGCTTTTCAGTATGATTTGTAAGCTGCCTTGAGTCACAGGGAAAAGTGGGATATAACTATTTAAATAAATAACTAGTTTGTCCAGGTTGATAACATTTAAGCAACTTCCTGTTTGTTAGGTTAGGCAGTGCTCTGACAGTGATTGTTCCACCTGTTATACTTGACCTGTAATGCTGGTTGGTGTATTTCACTAAATTAAAAAAAAACCCTGAAGTAGACTGCAAGAGGGGATGCAGTGGCTCAGAGGTTAAGATGCTGTGTTGCAGACAAGAATATCACTAGCTTGGCAGTTCGAGACCCAAGTGCTGTGTGATGGAGTGAGCTCCTGTCTCTGGCCCCAGCTCCTGCCAACCTAGCAGTTCAAAAGCAAGAAATTGCAAGTAGATAAATAGGTACCATTTTGGTGGGAAGGTAACAGTGTTCCGTGCACCTCAGCATTTAGTCATAGCGGCCACATGACCATGTAGAAGTCTTAGGACAGCGCTGGCTCTGCGGCTTCAAAATGGAGATGAGCACTGCCCCCTAGAGTTGGATTTGACTGGCTTTTGAGCAAGGGAAACCTTTTACCTTTTAGACTGCAAAAGGTTCCCCACCCCCAGTGCTGGTATGTTTTCTAAGAATTAGTGCAGTCAAATGTAGACTTGCTCACAACTTTAATGCTATTAGCCTTTTTCATTCATGAGGTAGAATTTCTGCTCACAACACTGTGGAGTTTAGAGGGAGCATTGCTTACAAGTAAGGCATGAAAGTCAAATCTTTCCCCTATTGTTGCTCCCAGCACTGGCTTTCAGAGGGTTACTGTTTCTGAACATTCAAGTTCCATTTAATCTTTGTGTCTAATAGCTATTGATGGACCGATCTTCCATGAGTTGATAAAGTTCTCTTTTAAAAGCAGCTACAAATAGTGGCCATTACTATATCCTGTGCCACTACTCCCTGCTCCAGAACCTATGGTCCAAAGACTTTGAAAAGAGGAGAAACTAGCAGGTTTCCATGATGGTTTTCTATAGAGATAGGCACAAACCCCTGCTTTCTGCTCTTCATAAACTGTCATGAGCCACCAGGAATTGTACCAAAATTTGTGGTAGTTCATCATGGTTTCTCAGTTCATAAACCCAAACAGGCCAGAATTCATGATGAACTTCAGTTTGTCAGCCAGTTCATGGCTATCCTTAGTTTTCTAGCAGTTCCTATGCAAGCTGGTGAAGGAACATTTGACTCTCAAAAGCTCATACCCTAAAAATCTAGTTTGCCTCTAAGGTGGTACTGAACTTGCATCTAGCTCTTGTACTGCAGACCAACACAGATATTTTCTGAAACCCTCTGCAATTTGGAACCCTACAAGGGATGGGCAGAAACCAGTAAAATGTGGTGTGTGTCAGTTTATGGTTCATGGCCAAACCACAAACTGAATCAAACTGAGAGGTTCGTTCACAAACTGAACCGGTTCATGTCCCCACATACATTGAAAGGGACTGCAGTCCCTTTAAACGGGGTTCACAGAAAGTGCAAAAAAACAGCCTGCTCCCTCCTACTCAGCTGTTTTGGGCTGTCTAGTGCAGTTACAAAGTTTAAAAGGACTGCACGATAGCCCCAAACATCCATTTTTGTGGCTTTGGCAGGAAACAGAAAGCAGGGTTTTAAAGGGACTTGGAGTCCTTTTAAACCCTTACTTTCTGCTGTATTCATGAACTGCTATTAACCACCATGAAATTCTTTAATGATCCATGGAAGTTTGTGACGGTAGACCCATCAAGAACTTCAATTTGCGAACCATGAACAGGGCAAAACTCATGATTCATGAGTTTTGCTTCATGATTCAGTTTGTGCCCATCCCTACACCCTAAGAAGCTGAGTTGGTGGGCCTATGGCTGGAATAGTAGCATATAAATTTGAAAGGAAGCAAAAAAAAAAGTAGACCAATGGCTGGATTCCCTTACAAGGACTGTCAAACTCAAGTAGCAGTGTACAGCATAAGCTAGATAGCTGTAGCATCATATGGGAACCCATTCATGTGAAGCTAAAATTTCATGGGTTGGCCAAGATCAGCCAGTGAATAATGTCAGCAAATACATCTACCCTCACCTCACTATTCTCTGAAGTTTGTGCTCCTCTGACCTAAATGTAAAATACATCTCATAAACAGATTCCCACTTCATCTTAATTGACCTCAAATACTTAGAAAAACACTGTTAATTTGTACACACAGGAAATGGGCATCTAAATTCAGCTAAGAGATTAGATGTAATATAGAAGAAATCAGTTCTTTCCCTAAAAAAACAATGGGATTTTGAAGTGCTACATAAATTTGTGTAAGATAGTCTGTTTAGCAAACAGCCTCTATTAACTTCGTACATTTGAATTTTGATCAGTAACCTCATTTCAGTCTTATAGAGAAATCCAAAAACTTTTTTCTTATTCAGTTACTAATTCATTATACTACTATATCTTACCCACAACAAATTTACTCACTGAGAAAGCAGTAGGGGTGTGCAAAAAAAAAGAGAGTACTTTTTGGGTGTGGGCACATGGGAACCCCCCCCCCCAAAAAAAAACCTATTTCCCAATATTTGTGAATCCCAATACTGGTATGGTATTTGGATTTGGTAAATATTTGGGATTCCTGAATTTTTTCAGGTCCAATGGACCCAAGGAGAAGAAAACAACAGGATCAGCTGGGGCAGCAGAAGCTGAGAGCTCCATGCCACCCCAACTGATCCTGGGCTGGCTCCTTTTTGCAGCTCAGTTTACTGGGCTACAAAAAGGAACCAGGCTCCCAGCTGAGGCAGGATGGAGCTATCAGCTTCGGCCACCCCCACCCCCAAGGATCCCAGACTGCTCCTCTTTGCAGCTCAATTTAAACTGAGCTGCAAAGAAAAGCTAGCTGCAGTTGAGGTAGCATGGAGCTCAGCTCCCACCACTCTAGCTGATCCTGTCTTGCAGTATAGCTGAATATACCTTAATGAAAGCCAGAAAAAATGGTTTTTATTCAGGCTTAGCTATACCAGTAGCCAAATCAGATTCCCTGATTTGTATCCAGCTTAAATAATGCCCCCCCTCCAAAAAAAAATACTGGTAAGTTATTTTGGGGGTATTTTTCTGGCTTAGTTTATGCCAAACACACACCCCTACAAAGCAGGCATACATTGCCATTTTTGAATGTCTTTGTACTGTTAGCATCTCACATATATAACAGTTCCCAGGCTGAATCTTTGAGCAATGAAACATATAAGCAACTGCTTTATATCAAGTCAGCATTTTCCTCCAGTACTGTATGCACCAGCTGGCACAGGCTCTCCCAGGGACTCAAGCAGAAGTCTTTCCCAGCTCTGCTGCCTCAGGGCAAAAGTATACTTGACAAAAAGGGTCTATGATGGGACTCACCGTGTGCTGTAATTGAAGAAGAAGAAGAAGAAGCAGCAGCAAACAGTGCTAAGTCTTCCTCCCACACTGATTCTCCCATTAAAAATCACCCCCAGCTGCTTTAAGTCCAACCAGGGGAGTACGATTGAGACTGGGAAATTTGTATAGGAAGAAGAAAAAGCACAGCTGCAGGTAGACACTGACACAAATGTGAGGAGCTGCTAGGACTCCTAGGGGCATCTCATTTTCCCTTCCTCACTATTTCCACTTTATTTCCACTTTCCCTTTCCTAAAAGCTCTTGGGGCTTCTCTCCTTTCACTGCTATCTTCTCTCCTCCCACTACTAGCCAACCTACATTTATCTGTCCATCTGTCTTCAGCTTTCCATCACGTTAGCAGACTCTATCCAAGAAAAGCCTCTCATATCAAAGACTCTAAGACTCTGTGAAAAATTAAAAACTCTCAATCATTGGAAACATGAATTGTAGTTTGTGAAAATATTAAGTTACCTCAGAGTTCTCATTGATTTACCTCAGAAAATTTGCCCCTGATTTTACCTGACCTTTTCCGCTCCATGGCCTCGGTCACACAGGCCAGATAACACAGGGGGGAGGCGTGGCTGTTAGCCCTGGAGCAAAATAAAGTGTGGTAGACCGATCACATGGTCCCCCGAGGCTTCGCACTTAGGCTGTTAGCTGGCGATCACATGGCGATGCTGGAGCGTGGCAAAGAAGTGGCGTGGCAAGCGTTTCACATTTGTGCACATGCGCAGTTCCGTGGAGCATGCCTGCTTTCAGTTAGGTGTTTGTGCGCATGCGCTTACGAAAAACATCCAGTTTGCGATGGGACGTGGACGGGCACCGGATGCCATGGGATACTAGTGCTCCCGCGATCAGACGCCCACCCCTGCCCCATGTTTTCCAGATACTAGTGCACTTTCCGAGGTAGTTTTTTACTGCACATCTTTGGCGGGACACCATGGGTTGGCCACGGGTGCGCTACACTTCCCAGATGTTGCTGTGTGATCACGCACCAAAAATCTGCTTGACATTAATAACTTTAGTGTGGCAACTTCTCCGTCTGAACAGGGCCTATGTTGAATAAAATGTTGTTAATTTTTGAATGTTATAAATCCTCTCGTGCCATTTCAGAAGAGGGTGATCTTAGCCCTCACCTGGATAGCCCAGGGAAGCCTGATCTCGTCAGATCTCAGAAGCTAAGCAGGGTCACCTGCGATTAGTACTTGGATGGGAGACTTCCTGTAATACCAAGTGGAGAGGACAGAGGCAGGTTTTATTCAGCCACCTCTCTGAATAATCCTCCAGGCCCCCGTAGAAGCCAGTCACCAGAGGTCAATGTGACTTCCAGGTGCAGACACAGAGAGAGAACCAAAAATACCAAAAAAAGAGGCTGATCTTGTTTCTTTTCTCAAGTTCCTGGGTTGAGCCAGCATAGAAATATAATATTGTGACAGGGTGGGACAGCCATAGGTCTCCAAAAAGAAGAAAATAGATAAAGGGGAAGCTCAGTCAAAAAGTAAGAGAAAAATGGAAGGAAAATCCTGCGTCTGAGGGAGGGAAGAGGGCAAGACTTTCATAAGAGGTAACAGATAGACAGTATATATGTGCCAATAACAGACAACAAATTATGGCATTACACATATCCTTACTGAGGTCAGCTAGATAACAGGGTTCATGAAGGAATCAGAGAGTCACCAAAGATGACTTTTGGGTGCAATGAGGCATGCTCAAAGAAACAAAGTGTTATATTATTACCTACCAGGATGCTACGCAAGCTGCAAATAGCAGGGAGCTAGTATCTGAAAGTTACCCTTATCTTTTAGACTCCAAATAAAACTTCAAGCTATATTATACCTATCCAATGAGTAGCAAGAACATGGCATTTTCACTACCCATATTCTAACCATAACCAAATGTATGCAATGAGGATTTTAGAACTGGAATTGAAGAATCTGACATGGCATTTAATGAATAACATAATCAAAACTATGAATATAATAACAGAGTAAAAAAGGAAGTGATGTTTCAAATCACTGCTGCTTTGAAATCTGGGACCCTTTTAATTAAGCCACAACAGTGCTTACTATGGGTTGGATTCAAGGCGAATGGAAAGACTTCATGGAAATGACACTTAGCACTCTCAGTTTCCCCTTGGAAAACACAGCGCAGAATTTATTGAAATATGTATTATTACATTAATTTACTTATCAGTTAAAAATCTACATCAACAGATGCATATGCAAATATTCTAAAATTCTTAAAGTGGTATAATACTGTTGTGAATATAACTCCATCTCTCATTTAGCAATTATACATCTACAGGATAGAATGACATTGTAAGTATCTTTGGTATTTGATTTTTTTTTCATTCTCTTGTTTACTGCTAGAGAAACAAGTGTTCTGTTACTACTATTTTATTTCAATATTTTTATGAAAATTAATCCTACCTCGTTTTGGAGATCTCTGATCATTTTACTCTTCCTCTCCATTTCAGTCTTCAAGAAGTTAATCTGAAAATTTAAAATAACAATTGAATAGTTTTCTTGAAATCCAAACAGTATATAGTTCAATCCCTGCCTCAGGATTGCGGCTCATATATGGAAAAAAATTCCAAAAAGGTAGGTTTTGTTTGTGGGGGGTGTTGCTTTGACTAAACCAGCTTTGCTTGAGTACCTTCTACCAGAGGAGATTGTGGGCCCATGGTCTATTAAGGAGTATGTGGAAGAAAAACATCACAACAATTTTATGGAGAAAAATTGGCCACCACTCCTTATTAGTTACACACAGGGAGCATTGGCACTGCATGGGGACAGATCCTGCACTGGACAACCTTCCTGCCACCTGATGAACCCATTCCCCCAACCCACCTGCTGGGAGGGTAAACTGTGGAGCCACGATCCCATGGGGACCACATGGACACAAGTCACTGAGTGGTTCCCTTGGCACCTGATGGTAAGAGCCAGACAACAGGCCCCAAGCTGGGCATGCCACTAGATGGCTCCACCCCAAGATCCCTTAAGGGAGTCCCCAAATATGGGAGGTGGGCATGCAGGCCCATCCTCTCGGTAAAAATATCCATCCCAATGCACAAACTGCCAAAGCTGTGACAGTAGTTCATAACAAACAGAAAACATCCAGAAACAACAAATACAAGGGAGGGAGGGTGGGAGAGCCAGAGAAAACCAAGCAGAATAAAGCCACTCCAGTAGCACTTTAAATATGTGCAGGACACACAGGCTAAGCTTCTACATCAGGAGCTCACCCAATGTTGCCTGCGCCCCCTGGGGCTGGCCCAAGATGATGGGGTAGCCAGCCCAGGAGCAACACTCAAAAGCAATGCTCTCTCTAAGCTGTGGAGTCTTGTGAGCAAAAATTCTTCTTTGTGAGCTACTGGCATTAAAGTTGTGAGTGAATGATTTGGTTACTGCATAAATTAGTTTGCTCTGGAGCCATCCTTCCTGAGCTAAGATAATGATGTGTGAGCCGGAGGCTAAAAAACTGTGAGCTAGCTCACATTAACTCAGCTTAGAGGGAACACTGCTCACAAGGCCAGCAAAGAGAACAGCATGGTCAGTGGAAGCAGCAGCCATCTTCCTTGACTCCATCATGGCCCATTCCACAAACACTGCCATCAGTAAGTCGAGGCCAGTGCTTCTATTTGGTCTACATAATTTATTATATTCTACACTCAGAACAGCTTTTGGAGGGAAAACTGTAGGACTTCAGGGTATGTGCCATATATTGCATGCTTTATTACATTAAAAACAAAACAAAACTTTCCAGTCATGGAAATATCAGACAACAACTTTTCTTTCATATTCGATGAGTTTGGGCACAGGAAAACAAACAATCACGCCATGCGGCGGGCAGGCCGGGGAAGGCATTTAGCCTCCCCATTCATTCCAGGGCCTTGCCTCTCTTGCAAGTCTTGGCGGGTAAGCCAGGAAAGGCAGGGGGGCTGGCTCCAGGCCTTCTCCGGCTTGCTTGCTGTGGTGGGTAGGTTGGGGAATACATGAAGAGGCATTTAAATGCCTTCCTGATCCTTCCAGGGCCCTCCAGGGAAGCCAGGGGGTGCCTCCAGGCGTTCCCCAGCTCGCCTGCTTTGGCAGGTGGGCCAGGGAAGGTGGGAGGGGCTAGCTTGGGGAGCAGTGGGCTCCTTTCACTGAAGGGAAGGCAAATTGCCTTCCTGTCAATGAAGGAAGCATGCCACCTCTGCGGCACGACTCGGGGGGCAGTTAAACTTTAAACCTCAAGTCACATCGCAGAGCCAGCATGCTTCCTTCATTGAAGGGAAGGCAATCCCCCCTCTTGAAAGGGGGATTATTAAACCCTATGAGAACAGTCCCCATAGGGTATAATTAAGCCAAATTATTTGACTAGTCCAATAATTCCTGAAACCCAGTATAATACCGATACTGGGTTTCGGGAATATTGGGAAATACCGAAATTTTTCGGGCTCAGTAGATCCGAACTCGAAAAATTCCATATTTTTTTTTGTGCCGAAGTGGGCGAGTTGGGGAAGGCCTGGAAGGAGCATCCTTTTGGGGAATCTCTTTTCTGGGCAAGGGGAAGGCACGGGGAGGCATTTAAGTACCATCCCAATCCTTCCAGGGACCTCCCTGGCCCACCCGCCAGGCCAGGGAAGGCACGGGGAGGCATTTAAATGCCTCCCCATTCATTCCAGGGCGTTCCCCAGCTCACCTGCCTTGGTGGACAGCCAGGGAAGGTGGGGGGGCTGGTCCAGGCCTTCCCTAGCTCACCCACTGTGGCAGGCAGGTCGGGGAAGGCACGGAGGGGCATTTAAATGCCTCCCCATTCATTCCAGGGCCTTTCCTGGCTTGCCCGCCCTAGCGGGTGGGCCAGGGAAGGCAGGGGGGACCAGCACAGGAAAGTGTTCTTAGAGTTCTCCTTTTACTGACCAAAATTATTCTCATGCAGGGGTCATTTCGTAGAAAAAGAGCTAGGGGGACTCATTAGCATAACTCATTAGCATATGCCACACCCCCTGACATCACCGGAAGTGTGTCCTTCCCACAGCCGGTGGCGACCTCCAGCGGGCACCAGCAGGGAGCTCCAGGCCCCGCCCTCCCGCACCTCACCCGGGGAAATGGCGTCCCCCCGCGTCCCCCCCCAAATGACCCCTGTTCTCATGTGATCTTCCATAGCCTTTTCTTCCTGGATACTTTGTATAGGTTGTTTCTCTTCTCTTTAAAGTCTGCAGTGATAACTGAGAACACTGGGCAGAATATTGGTGTGAGACTTGTTCTGTGTTGGGGTTGCAACCTCTGTTTACATTGTGAAAGTCACGCCAAGAGTAGGTGGGAGACTGAGAGAGGAGAAGCAGTGGGGGGGGGGATAGCTGCCCGGGTATGTGTCTATAATCTTTAATCACAAGCTTCCTTCCCATGACTTGCCTGTGAGAAAGAATGCATAAATGCATAAATGTGTGGGAGGCCTTACAATCACCAATGAGTAATCATCGTCAAGCTCCTGTCCTCACCACTGTTAAAATTAATGTAAGGACTAAAGTGGTATAATGCTGACACAGGATTAAAGGCAACAAACTCTGACAACATAGAAGTTCTTTAAAGCAGGAGATTAAAGGAGTAAGGTAACAATTTCCAGGCAGTCCAGGGCTGCCAGATTGTCCCTATGCTAGGCTGTTACTGCTGCTCAGTGAAGGAGTAAGAACAAAAATGGGGGGATGACTTTGTGCAAGGCTGTGACATCACTTCCAGTTTTGTGTTCAGAAGTGACATCATGGTGTCATGTGACACTCATCATGCAACACCACCTCCACAACTGGAAGCCTTGTACATTGTCAGTCTCCACAATCGCAGCCCCCCCCCCCCTGCTACCTGGGAGTTTCCAGCCAAGGGTTTAGGCCGGCAGTTCTAAGGAAAACTTAAATCTCGTCATTACAGACAGACAGACAGGCAGGCAGATAGCTAGATATGGGAGTATCTAAATAAATTTGAGCCAAGAATAATCTCTGATAGGGGTGCCAGGCCATCAGCAAGAGATCAAGAGAGGAAAATGATATGGGAGGCAGCTGTAGAGTTTCCAGCGATTCCTAGACAGCAGATAAAAATATAACATAGCTGAGGATTCCTGGAGAGAACTGTTGGCCTGCTAGCCATTAAAAAAAAACCTTTTCATTACAATTTCATGAGGTGATAGGAAACAGGAGCCCCCAGCTAAGTCCTGGCAAGTGGCAACTTTGATCCCTGCCCTGAATACCAAGAACGCAAACACTCTTCATGTGTGTGGAGTGATTTCACCTCATTTCATAGTAACCTCACACATCTACCTTTCTGGCATTACAGAATAACTTCCTGGTTGTGACCTAATGATCTGTGAAAGTACTATTAACAGAATTTAATATGTCAACACCAGGTCCCATCTCCATGAGAGCACCAAACACTTAATATGTTTGGAATAATGTGGAGTTAGGAACCCTTGTTCCTCATTCAGAGTACTCATGCCCACTCACCATGAGATTTCTGGCTAAGGTGATGTCTACCTGTCATTTGCATGTAAAATTTGTGCATAGGAGCTACATTTGCAAGCCAAATGTGCAGGTTCCATCAGTTCAGTCCATATATCAGAAGAACTGTGCAACATTTTACTACAGTCATGGCTTCCACACATATTTCATGTCAGGATTCCTGTAAGGAGTCAGCCTGAGGATCATCAAATGCTGAAAAAAATCAGTGCCCACAAAACATTCATGAATGATCTCTAGGGTACGAGAACTACAGGAAGAGTATATAATTGAATAGATTTATTTCGCACACATTTATCTCACTAGAAATGTATTACTGAACTGTCAACAAGCTTAATCTGAGAAACAACATTCTTGTTCTCAGTTTTCTTAGTGTAAAGCCCACTTTCTCACCTGACTCTCAATAATTATGAAAAAACCTTGTGAACTATGGGGAGTGAAGTAAATTAATTTGTCACATTTTTCATAAGTGTCTTTAACAGTCTAGAGTAGCATCTGAATAGTATTTACTAGATACCTCCTGCTAACTCCCTTTCCAATTATAGTCATCTTCTTGAGAGATAAATAGGCAATTATTTTTGTCATAAATCCATCCCAAAATTCAGTTCAACATTTTATTCATGATGGCACTCTCTCTGCCTTTGGTTTTCCATAATAAGCAAAGTCCTTTTAAATTATCTGGACAAAATTTAGATCAGAAACAAATGATATATTATATTGCCAAGATGAACGATATAAGGCACAGATGGAAAGAGACCAATTGCATGTATCATTATGGCATTGTGGGAATACAACTGGAGGCCTTATTTCAAAGTTGCTATGTTGAATATTAAGCAACAACAATCTAAATGAAAACTGTGCTGAAGATGAAACTGTAAATTCTTTACCTAAGCCACCATGTACCATTCAGGTCTCCATTTTGTTTGAATTATTTTTATTTAATATGTTGTTGAAGGCTTTCATAGCTAGAGTTCTTTATTTGTTGTAGATTTTCTGGGCTGTATGGCCATGGTCTTGACATTGTAGTACCTGATGTTTCACCAGCAGCTGTGACTGGCATACCTCTGTGACTTATTATACCCCTGAGGATGCCAGTCACACCTGTTGGCAAAACGTCAGGTATTACAATGCCAAGACCACGGCCATACAGCCCGGAAAATCTACAACTATTTTTTATTTAGTTTGAATTGTTTTCATTTATTTAGAATCTATTTAGAATGTTTGATCATATGCACATCTGGAAAACTAAAATAAGGGTGGAACTGCTTGACATGAGAACCATGTGGCAGTCTTGCAAAAATATCAGTCCTGTTGAGTTTTTCCTTTACAAACCGGTTAGAAAATGTATCATGTTTCCAGGTGTCATCACACTATGCATTTTCCTTTCCCAGCTCTATATAGGCATGGTGTAGATTTCCCTTGGGAAACACATAGCATTATGACTTCGGTACATGGGACATTTTACTGTATTTTTAAAAGGGGAAGAATTTGACAAAAGGATAAGATTTTGTGTAGCAACCCTTTGGTTTTCTTAGTGTCATTTTTCTTCAAACTAGATCCAATAGCTCATTGAAATAACCTATAAGAGCTATAGACTGTTGGCTCCAAATACTCATGAAAATTTTTATTAAATATGGGGGAGTCAGACCACAATTCAGACCATAGTTGTATACTGTTATTAAAATACAATATTCAGCATCATGCAACATAATGATTTTAAGACATTTGATTAAGCCATCCCAAAATCTAAACAAAAAATATACTGAATATTAAAAAGTCACAGAATCTGAGAGTTGCTAGGGATGTTATAGGCAACCTAGTTCAAACCCCTGTTAAATGCAGGATATCTAAAGAGGTAACACAGGAGACACACTTAAGCTCATGAACACGCCCAGTTCCCACCGTATAATGAGCAGCATTTTTGTTCCGACCTCTTTTTGGAATGGAGCATGGGACTTCTGGAGATCTGGCTAAGAGTCCTGTGCATCAGCCAATGGGAAAGGATGGAGGCTTCATGCTAAACTGTCCTCAAGTTCCCAGTGTGGGCATTTGCCATTGTAGCTGTTCATCCTGCCACTCTTCTGAATGACAGTATGGAATTACTTCAATGTGGTCTCTTCATGGACAAGCAGGAAATTTGTAAGTCTCTTTTTCCCCCTTGTTATTTGTTGGGATGGTGAGTGTGTAACCACAGACATGGTCTATTATAGTTAGACCCTAACTGACAGGAACAATGCAAATGTGTTGTTAAAAAGTCTTAATAAATTTGTAGGCATGCAGAGGCTTCTAAAGATGGAGATCATCTCAAGCCAGCTATTCAAGACTGACTAGACCCCAAGATGTGGTAAGAGAACTTTCTAGTTAGCTGAGCAGCATTGTTGGAGGATGGTGATGATACTTGGCTCCTCTTGGCATGTTTGTTCTCTGTGTGGAAGAAGAACAGAGGCACAGCAACATTACTCTGAGCTAGGATAGGATTGCCCAAACACTGATTGGCCACCAGGCTGCGTGTCGTGCACTAAAAGGGGGAGGAAAGCAATTACATCAAGCTGTGAAAATCAACCATCACTAAAATCTAATATGAATTCATATATTTGGGTCTTGCATCTTCATTCTGGGATTCTGAAACAACTCTCAGCAAGCTATGCCACTTTGTTTCTGGGATTCTCTTCAGAGTATACTGGGTCCCCATCTTGCAACATGTTCAGTGAGTAAACATGGAAGTGACGGAATTATTACAGCCTGAATAATGAAACAAGCCTAAAGACAGCCACAGAAAACAGATTGATGTTGCTTGGCTTGTGAAGTCAAAATAGACACCAATCCAACTGTTCCTACTTTTGCTTGACTATTTTGCGCCCCAAGGCAGCTGCCTCAATGTCAAGATGTTTTATGATGTACAGAAAGCGCTAAATAGAGGGCTGTATGGAATCATTTGTGGCTTGAGAGTACTGAACATCACATTATGCTGTCCTTGGGCATATAATAATGATGCATGAATCAAATCTTAAGTGGGTGGAGTAACTTCATTTCCAGCTTCCTACATACTAATGACCTTTTAGTGTAATTGTAAATGTGAACAAATGATTGTTATTTATAATTTCCTTCTAATGTTGAAGTCCCAAAACCACTTAAGAAATTTCCTACAAGCATCCTATTTTTTTAAAAAAAGCTTACATCTCCATTCTAACCTATATTGATCAATAGGCTGAAAGCCAGCACAAGCCTAACACCATCTCAAGCAACTTTGCTCAAATGAAATGAGAGCAATATGTGTGTCATACATATAACGCTTACAACTTTGACCACTGAGCTGTGCTCAGCTGGCTCATCAATTTGATAATCAAATGACATTGCCAAACAGCCCAGCAGCACATGTAGCCTTGCTGCTAAAGGACTATGATGATTATGCAGAAGGAGCCACGCTGACTGAAGTCAAGAAATACGACTCCGTGAGCATCCTCCATAAACTTGTCATTCCTGTATTCATCACAAAGCCCTTATCTGCACTGCATGACTGGTTCCACAGGCAGTAGCAGAAACTATAGCATGGAGAGGTTATCAAATAGTTGAAGAATCTTATGGCCAGTGTTCCCTCTACGCTGAGTTAGTGTGAGCCAGCTCACAGTTTTTTAGCCTTCAACTCACACATTTTTGTCTTAGCTCAAGAAGGATGGCTCCAGAGCAAACAAATGTATGCAGTACATAAAAAGAAAGCTGCTAAATCAGGAAGAAGAAGAAGAAGAAGAAGAAGAAGAAGAAGAAGAAGAAGAAGAAGAAGAAGAAGAAGAAGAAGAGGAGGAGGAGGAGGAGGAGATTGGATTTATACCCCGCCCTTCACTATCCAGAGGAGTCTCAGAGTGGCTTACAAACTCCTTTCCCTTCCCCTCCCCACAACAGACACCCTGTGAGGTAGGTGGGGCTGAGAGAAGTCTGACAGAAACTGCTCTTTTTCAAGAACAGCTGTGCCAGAATTATGGCTTGCCCAAGGTCATCCAGCCAGGTGCAAGTGGAGGAGTGGGGAATCAAACCCGGTTCTCCCAGATTAGAGTCCATGCACTTAACCACTACACCAGACTGGCAAAGATCCAAGTGAAAGTTGGTGGTCCCCTCATCGAAGAAGAAGAAGAAGAAGAAGAAGAAGAAGAAGAAGAAGAATTGGATTTATACCCCGCCCTTCACTCGGAATCTCAGAGTGGCTTACAAACTCCTGTCCCTTCCCTTCCCCTCTCCACAAAGCAAAGGAATTCTCCAACTTTGGAAACACTATTGCCAGTTTTTAAGTAGTCATGTCAGTTTCAAGATGGTCTCCCCCCCCCTCCTTGCTGGCATTCCTTTGTGTTCACTTCCCACTTTCTTGCACAGTTTACAAAATCTGTGCTTGGATTTGTAACTCTGTGCTTTGAGATCAGTCCTTCTAAGCTTGCAATGCCAATGGCACTGGGTTCTGCTGGGCACTCTGTGATTACACCGGTACTGCTGGGCACTCTGTACATTGTACTGGATCTGCTGGGCTTGCAAAAATGCCCCCCTTGCTTGGATTGTGGCTGAGCTGGCACTGATACATTGGCACTGGGTTCTGCTGCACACTAGTATATGGCACTGGTTATGCTGGGCTTACAACCCCCCTTTCTTGCTTGGATTGTGATTCCATGCATGACATCAGTCCTGTGGAGCTGGCATTGCCACACTGGCACTGGATTCTGCTGGGCACTCTGTACACTGGTATTCTGGGCACTCTGCAGGGCTTGCAAAAGTGACCCCCCTGCTTGCATTGTGATTGAGCTGGCATTAGCACATTGGCATTGGGTTCTGCTGGGCACTAGTACATTGCACTGATTCTGCTGGGCTTGCAAAAAATGTCCCCACCAGTTTCTACTGCAGATATTCTCTGTGACGTTGAGTCTGTTCTGCTGGACTTCTATTGCCCTTGCTTTTTGCATCCCCCCCCCTCCACTGGAAACAATGTGGGATGGGGCACCTTCTTTGGGAGCCTGTAACTCAGACCTTGTAAATCCAATCCTCACCAAACTTGGAGGGCTGGTAGAGAAGAGTCAGACAGAGAACCCCTGTGAGTTTGGTGCTAGGGGGGACATTCTACCACATCATGAAGCTCATAAACAAAATCAGTTCATTTAGCTCATAAACGTTTGTGACAATTCATGGCTCATTAAGCAGGCACACCATGAACCAAAACAAACTGAATTTCCCCAGTTCATGCCCATCCCTAGTTGCATCATCTAAGAAGGAAAACCCACTCCCAGATCACAGATCAATAAAACATAGAGGTACTTTGATATAATTTCTATAGAAAAATTACCTGAAAAAAATATTATAATTTTGAAACTGCCAAGTTTGCCTAATATTCTATTATTATTAATCCACAGTGTTTATATATATATGAATGAAATAATTAATCTTTATAAATGGAATGTCTGTGGGACAATACAGGACTGGAAATTTTCCCAAATCACAGTTGGCATTATGGGGTTGCCCAGAACCATCACAGAACCAGAGGGGTTTTTTTTGTTTTTGTTTTTAATAAGGAGCATTGAAGGAAAGAATGTAACAGTGACAAGACAGTGGGGGATGGAAGAAAGCAGTGGTGGCAGGGATGGGGAGGTTGGAGTAAGCAGTGAAGGCTGCTTGGAGGGAAAGGGGGCAAAGGAAATGACAAGGACACAAATGGAGCAAGCAAGAAGAGAGAAGCAGAGGATGGTAGTGAGCCAAGGATGGGATTTCTGCTCCACCATGTGTCCTTGCAAGTCCCCACCCATCAACCATAAAATCATGTCATTGTTAGCACTATGAAAGGTCCAAACTCTGTGTGTATAGGGGAATGAATGAAAATGAATACAGTTAGCATGATCAGCACCTCATGCTCTTCTATGCCTTTAAAAAGTATGTGTGCCTAGGGTTCTCCTCTATGATCAGAAATACAGATGTTTCAAATATTCTTGATCACTTGGACAGAGCCTATACATGTACACTTCCTCTGCATACAGCCACCACCACTTAACCATAAGGCTAGGGCCTGCATGCTTGTTCCCACTTTACACACATTGAATGTGTAATGTTGTCAGTAAAGGGCTGTGTTTTCACAGGTAGCCTCCAGCCTGAGCACCATAATTTGCAGTAGAAACACAGAAACATGGGGTAGGCAGGCACTACCAAACACGTGACCATAACTTGTTTAGAAATGACTGTATTTTCTCCAAATATCAGGATATTAACATGGAGACGAAAGCACATAGAAAGGGTATAATGTGGGTAGTGACACTTTTTTAATGGGAACTGCATTCTGAAATTGATTCCTACTTTAGTAGTCCAGACAGATTTATTCCCAAAATGAGGATGTTTTGTGAAGAATGATACAAAAAAGTGTGTTTCTCAAGTCTTTTCTGTAACTGATGGAGACAAGTAGAGGCATATCCTTGCACTAACTCTTTTTATTGCAATACTTGTCACTATGATTCTGAAAAACTTTTATGACATTACTATGAAAGTATGATATTTAAGACAGAGTGTAATGCATTTAACCCGAAAAGGGTACAAACTACAACTTACAGAAATGGCTCCGGTTCTTAACTTTTAATCCATTATCACCAATTAAGTGCACAACATTGTTATCAAAAATCCTTATATATTTGTTAATTTGAATTATTTAAATATTTATATGCCACCTTTCCCTGACTCACAGGTAACAGAGAACTAAATTATTTTAAAGAGAACACAAATCAAAATAACATCTTTGTTATTATATTAATTGGAGAACATCCAACTAAAAAAAATGGCCTTACATTTCTCATAGAATATGAACAGCATAGGGGTCTTCATCATTCCTTGAGGATGGAGTTCCATAATCCTGGAGCTGCCACTACAAGAGTGTGCCCATACAAACGGTTTAATGAGAGGGCTCAACCACATGAGATCATTTATACATTAATGTATAATTAAGTTTAGTAAGTTTAAAAAATATATAATAATGTCAGCAGTTCCCTGCTGAATCAGACCAATGGTCTTTCTTGTCCAGCATCCTCTTTCACACAGTGGCCAACCAATTGCCCTGGAAAGCCAATGAACAGGGTAAGAGGCCAAGGCCTTCCCCTGATGTTGCCTCCTAGCACTGGCAATTAGTTATTTACAGCATCCAGATGTGGAAGTTCACTTTGTGGTTGGAGGCTTTTGATGAATTTATTCTCAATTAATCTGTCGTCTATGATAGCAATAGGATTACCAGGTCTCCAGCTCCAGGTACCATCTGCTGCTACTTGATGAAGATGTGGAAGCAAACCATGGGGGGGGGAGACAAAGTTGCAACATCATGTCACTTCCAGAATGAACCTGAAAGTGACATTACTGTGTAGGCTTATGCTCTAGGATTCATCCAAAAATTTATGGTTTACCATTGAATTTAAAGTGACTCCTATAGCATTAGCCTGACATAGTGACATCACTCCTGTGTTTGTGCCAGAAGTGATGTTGCACCATTGGCATGATGTTTAATTAACTGTCCACACCTCCAGCATCTCCCTTAGTTGACAGTGTTCAGCAAACATCACTATATCACAGGAGGTGAATTTGACAATTTAATTACTCATTTAGTGAAGAAGTAGTTCCATTTTTCCTTCCTAAATTTACTGCCCATCAGCTTCACTGGATGCCCCTAAGTTATAGTACAATAGCAGGAGAAAAATCTCTCTTTACACATTTTCTCTACCCAATGTATAATTTTATAAACGTCTATCATGCCCCCCATTGTCTTTTTTCTAAACTGAAAAGACCCACACTCTAGGGGCAATTAGGAAAAGGTTTGAAAATAAATGACCGATGTGGTAATGACCTTGTATAGGACATAAAAACAGCACATCAGACAAGGCTGCTTTATATGGGTATATTTATGATGAGTGCATATGATACACACTTAGCAGGCATGCACTGAAAGATGCCCTTGAGCCCGACAGCCAACTCCTTAATGTTATTTTTTATTATTATTTTCTGTGTGCTACTTCTTTAGAACTTGGGAGAGAAGTGATGAAGGTGTGAGTTGTATAAAACAACTCTTTTTTTTTTTTTTTTGCAAATGGCAAATTGCAAATGAAAGAAACAGGCTGACTAAAATACCATTTATCTCGAAAATTCTGAATGCCCCTAAGATATGTAGATTGTTCTAGGGGGACCATACAGCCCCTATTTAGAATCAATGAACTACAGTTTTTGGATGACTGTGCCTTGGCAGCTATATCTTGAGAGGACAATGAAAACAAATTTCAGTCACGTCCCCAAGATGTATGCATTTCAAACTAATTATTAGCCTGAAAAAGACAGAAGTTTTATGTCAACCATCTGGAATAAGATTAATGTTGCACCAGAAATTACAATCAGCAATCATGTCTTTAGATAGTGGATGAAATTCACATCTTGGGCAGTACTGTCTCATGAATCAAACATCAGTGAGGAAATTGTAAATCAAATCATCAGGAAGAAGATGATTGTGAGCCTTCATACCCAACTGAAGGAATGTGGAGCTTTAAACTGTGGGTTTTTTTCCTTTTGGAAACATTAACAACATACAGCTGGCATATTAAGATATTTACAATGCAATCATAAAATGCTTCTAATCCCTTTGGGTAGGATTCAGACTAACTTTTACATTAATTGAAGTGTGAAGTAATTTCCAGTGATTTCCTCTTCCTGCTGCAGATTCCCAGTGTGCCTCTCATTCTATCCCTAAAGGTCTCCTGTTCCCCAGGATTAAAGTTGCTATTGGGGAAGGCCAGGTCTACTGGACAAGAAGGAAAATATCTCTCTCTCTCCCTCTCCTCCCCCTCCAATCCACTTCCTGCTGCATTTTTGCGATTTCTGAATCAGTTTTTGTCATTGGCCATCATGGATTACACCCCATAGATCTGTTCCACTATTATGGCACTTTCTCCTGTGTAAGGCATCGTCCCATGACACCAGTATTTATTTTACTTGCATTGGGGGAAGGTGCCGCAGCAGAACAGATCCATGGGATCCAGCCACTATCTGACATTTGTTTAATTGCACATCATTTCCTACTAAAAAAGAGACACTGCCCTTCCATATACTGTACTGAAAAATAGATTTGCTTGGACTAATTGTAGTTTTTAAAGGTGCACATGTGGTGCTATTCTTCACATTTTAAAAGTTGCAAAATAGCACTAGGGTTAGAGAGACTGGTGAACTGTACATGATTTAATGGCGCAGACATTAGTGCTGATCTGAATTAATATTATGAATTGGGTTTAACATGTATGTTTTAACATGTAGATATTGTATATCTTTTTTAAAAAGTGTTGTCTTTTATGTATTAATTAAAGATTTCCTAAAAAATAAGGATCAAGAAGATGCAGGGGAAATCAGGGGAAGATGCGGGTCAAAATGCCGCCACACAGCAAATAGTGGGAAATTGAGCAGTACAACTGGGGGAAATGGGCGATTGAGGGTGGAACAACTGCTTTTGAGGAATCGGACTGGATATTTCTGTATACTAACATGTCCAATTAAGAAAAAGCAAAGTGATAATCGGCATCTGTGAAAGGAGCAAAACCTTCCAAATGGAATTAACTAGAAAGACCATGATTTAAATATCAAGATGGCCATGTCCTCCACAACTTTCATTATGATGATCCCTGATGTCCTGAAAGGAAGTGGTAGGAATCTTCATATTGTAAGTGAAAAATGATGTTTCTTAAACCTCAGATTCATTAATAACCATAAGAGCTTGAAAAAGTACAGAAGAGGGCAACCAAGATTAGGGGTGTGCAAAAAAAATCTTTTTTTGGGGGGGGGGTCAGGTCTATTGGACCCAAAAAATATCAGTATTCCAAATATTCCTGGATACCAATATTGGTTTTGTATTGGAATTCAGGTAAATATTCAAGAAACCTGAATTTATTTGGCTCCCTTAGACCCTATAGGGACTTAAAGTTTAAATGCTTGCTGAGTTCACTTGCTGAGCTGTGCCACCACGGTACAACTCTGCAAGTGAGCTCAGCAAGCATTTAAAGGTTAAATCCCTTTTGAGTTCACTCACTGAGTTAAATCACTCACTGGGTTGAAACTCCACTGAGTTCACTCAAGCACAACTCGGTGAGTTTAGCCATGTCCGAATAAAAGACGAATAATATCAACTTTTATTTGGGCATGACTATTTCAGTAGCTGAATCCATCTCAGATGGATGGATGGATGGATGGATGGATGGATGAGATCTCTGATCTGTATTTGGCTGAATAAGTACCTGAAAAATACTGATAAGATTTTTTGGGGGGTATTTATTCGGCTCGGTATGTACCAAGTGTACATGCCTAACCAAGATGATTAGGGGGCTGGAGCACCTTCCCTACGAGGAAAGACTGAAGAGTCTGGGACTTTTCAGTTTAGAAAAGAGATGACTGGGGGGGGGGCCATGACAGAGGTTTATAAAATTATGCATGGGGTGGAGAAAGTTGACAAAGAGGAATTGTTCTCCCTCTCCCAAATAGTAGAACTCATGGGCATCCAATGAAGCTGATGGGCAGTAAGTTCAGGATGGACAAAAGGAAATACTACTTTACACAGAGAATAATTAAAATGTGGAATTTGCTGCCAGAGGATGTAGTAATGGCCACAGGAATAAGAGGATTTGATAGGTTCACAGAGGATAAGTCTATCAATGGCTACTAGCCATAATGACTGAGGGGAACCTCCACATTCAGAGGTCCTTATCCTCTGAATCCCAGAGACAGGAGGCAACATCAGGGAAAGGCCTCAGCCTCTATGCCCTGTTGTTAACCATACAAAGAAACTGGTCGGCCACTGTGTGAGACAGGATGCCGGACTAGATGGACTATTGGTCTGATCCAGCAGGGCTCTTCTTATGGTCTTCCCAATTAGATTATTTGCTCCCACAAGTGTTCCAAATATCCCTGCACATAAAATATATGTAATACATACCCTTCAATCTATTCATGCAAATATTTCACTCATTTGCAAATGAGGGAGGTAAAGGAAAGCTAGAAGAAAATAGTAAGGAAAAGGATTGTATTACTCACTGTAGCCTGCTGTTTTTCTGCCTTTTCAGTTGCTTCATGAAGCTGTTTTTGAAAGGCCTCCTGGAGTGATTTCATTTCTTCCCTGGTTTATTAAAGAGACCAAAGACAAACTTCATCTCTGTTGTCCATTAGAAAAAAGATACCTTTGTTTACTCGTGTTTCATGACAAGACACTTTTAATTACACAGAATAGCCATGGATTGTGCTTTGTTGAGGTGACTTGTTAATAAAGCCAGAAATGCCCACTGCACATCAGCAAAGTTCCTAAAGGAAAATTCAGTGGGTAGAAATCACCTACCCTTTGTTTCCATTGTATAACCTGCTGAGCAAAATACCTGCCATTTGTATAATGTCTACTAAAAAGATTAGCACAATCACCATAAGCAAAGAAAATCTAAACACACTATTGAAGTCACATTGAACAACAAGTACATTGTCATAAATGAGAACTAGTGTGCATTTGTTCTTCAACCAAACAGGCATTTAAATTAAATTCATTAACTTTCTCATTCTGAAAGCAAATTGTACAGCTGGGTCTTTTTTATTTCCCCAGAGATGAGTTATTTTTTACACGAAATAACCAGAGCATGCACAGGAAACAGCTACCTCTTTACATTACCTTTCTCGAACAAGTAGGTAGTAAGTAGACAATTGCAAAGGGATACCTATGTTACTATAACACAGCAGAACAAAACAAAAATTCAGTGACACCTTAAAAACTAACAGCATTTATTTCATTATAAGCTGTCATGGAGCACAGCCCATGTCCTCAGATAGATATCTATCTGGATTTTTGTTTCATATTAGAAAATAGACAGCATCCTTCCTGTTCGTATAGGTTCAGATCTAATCCCTAAGTGCGATAAAGTTCTACAAAGCCTGTTATGTTTCCATATTGTTTGACAGCTTTTGCTGGTGTCTGAAGCAATCTGATTCAAATGGCTAAACTTTTGGATTTGAAGGTAAGAAGACAGCTGGTTCTTTGAAGGATACAACCCATACTGAGGAGACCCTCAGGAAAAAAACCAACAGGAACCTGGCCCTTCAACTGCTTCAGCTACTGGTCAATTACATACTATATGGCCCTTTTCACATCACCTTTCTAAACCAGATGATATTCACTGCTGGCTCGATTTCAAGTAAAGCAATACAGGGATGGGTGTATCATACAATGAATTTCCTTCTGTTAATGAGCTGTCTCTGAAGCACTATGGTCATTTCAAACAGTGCCAGTTTTTCTCCTTGCCCTTTTTTTGCCACATGATCTTCCTTGGACTTTTCTTGAATGTTCTAAGTTGAGTGCTATAGCGCTAAATCAATATAGCACTTCAGTGTTATAGCTGCACCAAATGAAGTCAAGGCATCTTAATTGTGCTATATTGGTTTAGCGCTCAATTTAGAACATTAAAAAGTCCGAGGAAGACTGCATGGCAAAAAGGGCAGGGGGGAAAGCAGCACTATGGAAATTTTAAACAGCACACCACAGTGATTCAGAAGCACAATGAAGGGGTAGAAAATGAATAACAGCAATTTCCCTCAAAAGTGGCACAACCTCGCTTTGCTAACTGATGCAAGTGGGTTTTTATGAACAGGTAAATAAATTCCATAAGCATCCGATTACTAAAATAGGTCTGTCTGAAATGACAGAAAAAATATTAGCAACCAGTTACTAGAACGGAATACAAAGGCAGTTTGAAAAGGGCCTATGTTTCTTGCCGCATGTAGGCTTTAGTTTGCATAGCTACTGCACTCTTGCAGTTTTAGTGTACTCCGGGATTTTAAAAGATTTAGTGCTCAAGATGGAGCAATAAAGCCATTGGAAGTAGGTTGGCAAATATTGTCCCAATGCAGTTAAATAGCTGGCTACCCATGAGACAGGTCTGATCTCTTGGCACATGCTGCAAAGTCTCTCTGCAAGTCTTTAAACTGGTATATCAGAGGGTTAGATAGTTCCATTGAAGTATCAAACACTGACCGATTTCTAGACCACCATTTTCTCATGTTCAGTATCTGCAGACAAATTCACACGAATGTCTGTATTTTTTTCTTGTTCTGATCAATTACAGTCTATGGTCCATGCACATACTTCAAGGAGCTCAGGATGGCTATATGGGACTCCTTGCCTTCATTTTATTCTCAGTTGCCAAGTAGGATACGTTAAGAGACAGTGATTGGTGCAGGATCATCTAGTGAACTTCAGGGTTGAGTCCATCACTTTAACTACCATGCCACACTAGCTCTATCAGATCATATGTGTTTCCCACACTGCCACAGGCTTGTGTAGTTTCCATGTTACTTCTGTGGCTGCTAATACAGCACAGTGGTGACAGAAGGTATTCTTGATAGTATTTTTTATTAATGGTTTAATAGCCTTATATTGATATACCATTATACCAAAATATGCATGAGTTTCTCTGCTTTCATTAAAAAAGTATCTAGCCCATTTCATTGTGGAAATATGCTTTTTTACATTAAGACTGCTTATAAAAATGAAATCTGTGAATTCAAAGAACCTCATTCATATTTGGTATAATGGCATATTGATATGTTAATAATGTTGGGAAAGAGAGTGTCCAGTATACAAAGAAGAAGACCCTGAATGGGCCGCAAGCAGACAACTAGATGGGTCAGCACCTTCTCTTCTGTTAAATGTCATTCCTTGTCTGTCTCCAGATTGTTACACTAAGGCAATTTCCTCCTTCTTCTTGGAAGTTCTGTTACACTAATTTCCCTCTCTCTCAGCTAGAGATGTAGTTATAAACCTAACTCTATCTCTCCTCTTTCATACCAAATATATTAGTTACTAAATAAACCTTTATCTACTCTTTAATCGGGTTGTGCACCATCACTATGTTAATTACTTTGCCAACAGAGATTACGATGGCCCAGATTAAGCATATCTTTGATTAAAGGTAGAAAAATCACTAGAGGATCTTGGTACAAGCAGGAGAGAACAAAGTAACAAAGATGGCAACCTCCTGCATTGCACGGCATAGTCACTGGATAGATAGGCTCATGGAGAGCAACTATGCAATTTGGAGAGAAAGCATGAAGACCTATCTCATCAAAAAAGGCTTGTGGACTCTTATCCAGACTGACAGTCCAGCTGATGATGCAGAGCAACAGACTGCATGGAATGTCAAAAATGACCAGGCAAGAGGTGCTATTATCATTGGTTTAAAAGATAGACAGATATTAAGAGTCATTAAGATGCCAACTGCTAAGGCTGTTTGGGCTGAACTGGAAAGATTGCATGTAAAATCCTCCTTTAAAAACCAGTTCTACCTTCAGAAATGCTTGTTTAGTATAAGAATGCAGGAAGGTGCTTATCTCCAGCAGCATCTTGACAAGATGTTGGAATTCGCAGGGAACGACACTGCAGATGAGGATATGCTTGTGTTAATTTTAATCAGCCTGCCAGAATCATATGAAAATAGAGTTTTGAACTGAGTCTAAGAATGGTTTGTTGCTCCAAAACATAATCAATCAACTTGAGGAGGAATATGATTGGGTGGGAATTAAGGAGAGCAGAGACTAGCTAAATGGCTTTTGTCACAGTCCTCCAGACTGTCCACCCGTGGCCATGACGCTGCTGCCGTTCTACCCTCCTTTGATGCCCAGAGGGTACAGAGGAGTGCGTCCAGAGAGTCATGTGGTTCGCATGGGTCGGGTTGGGTGGCCAAGAGTCCATGGAGGAGCTGGGATAGGGGACCTCAGCACAGGGGCATGTTGGGATGGTTACAGCCCCTCCCAGCCCCTTGGGTTTCCTGTGCTTCTCTGCCTTCAGTCTCTCTCATCCTCGCTCCAGCACACACCAACTTCCTCCTTGGCCGCCTCCGGTTCTCCTTTATACTCCCCTTCACTCCTGGACCACCCACCACCACTGGCCCCACCTCCCTCCAAAGAGGAAGACACGACTCCGCCCTTGTTTTCCTCTGCCCCACTCTGTGCGCCCACTGGGTGTGCTGGCAGAACCACCATGGAGTCTCCTGGTGCACCCTCTCTCCGCTCCTTGGCTGGCCGCAGTCTCATGCTCCTCGGGCCACCCCCAAGCTGCCTGCATTTCTGGACCTGGGACCGACCTCGGCCTCTGCCACAGCCTGGCCGTTGCTTGGACGAGCCTCCCTGCTGCTGCGGGCAGGGCCAGACCGAGGATGTCCTGCACTCTAGGCAAGCGCAGATGCCAACCTCCTGGCAGGGCCTGGAGACGCGCTTTCCCCGTGGCAGTGGGTCTGTGCATCCCGGCGCTCACCCTCCCAGCCGTGGCCGTGGCCTTTCTCGTCCTCTCCTGCCCGGCTGCGGAGGGGGGGCCCTTCTCCGGCCCAGGCTGGAGCCTGGCTGGAGGCTGCATGCATGTAGGGAAGCAGGAGCCTGCCCACCCTGCCCCGCCCAGGGAGAGGCAGGGCGGCTAACGGGGCAGCGTTGGTGCTGGTGAATAAGGCGGGAGGGGGAAGAAAGGGCGGGGGGCTTCTCGGATGCACACCTGTTCACACATATGCTGTTGTGGAACGCGTGTCGTGGAAATGCGGATTCCCCCCCCGGGAGGAGCTCTGCGGCTGAATGGGAAGTAAGCCTGGGGGAGGCTCCAATTGAGCGTGCCCTTCCCGGCTACGGCACGGAGAAGCGCTTGGGCTGGAGGTGAGCGCTGGTGGCCGCCGCGCATCCTCCTCCTGAATCTGGCCGGCAGAGCTCCTCCCAGCTGCGAGAAAGGCGGCGGCAGCAGCTGGGCCACCCCTGCCTCTCCTCCTGTGCCCTAACTGCCAGCTTGCGCTCTAGGTGAAGGCCTAGCTGCGGGCTCAGGCTCGCCTCCTCACCGGGCGCTCGCAGTGCCAGTTCCCTGGCTGTTGCTCCACCACCATCGTTTTTGGTAAGTGTGGTGTGGGGCTGCTGCGAGGGCTCCCTCCTTCCCTTGGTCCCCCACCTCCCCTTCCTCCCAGCAGGAGGTCCGGGGGGCACTGGGACAGCTTTGAATATAAGTAACAAAGGTGGAAAAGTTTGCGAAGTCTGTTGGAAGCAAAGCCACATTAATAGGAATTGTTCTACTGCTAACCAGAGAAAAAGCCTTTCCTAAAACAAGGGGCTGGAGGTAAAGATGCTCCAACTGAATTAAAGGAGCAGTCAATAAAGAAATGTTTTATATTATCACTAGGAACCACAAAAAGTGATATATTGTTTATTGATTTTGGGACCATGGCCAACATGTGTGCTGATAAAGCATTTTTTTAAACCTTAGATGAGCAAAAGCAGGAGAAATTAAGTGTTGCAGATGGACACTCTACAATGGCTGAAGATGTTGGCTCTGGGACAATAAAATGCAAGCTCCCAAATGGAGAAACCTGAGAGGTCCTCATTACAAACTGTCTTTATGTCCCAAAGCTAGCAAATAATCTTATCTCTGTAAGAGCACTGGCAAAGCAAGGAATGATAGCATCTTTTGTAAAGACATCTTTTATCAGACAGAGAGGAGAATTAATTGCAACTGGAACTGTAAATCTGGATTTGAAGCTTCTATACATTCTTGAGGCTTATACACAGAAAGAAAACCTTGCAAAAGAATGCGAACACAAAGATTCCTCAAGGCTATGCCACAGGCCTTTGGGACACAGGGACAATTATGTAATCAGTCAACTTAAAAGGCAGAATTTAACTAAAGGAACACAAATGAGTGGGTGTGCTATGTGAGAGCGTAGGGGACAAGACCTAGCTTTAACAAGCAGCATGGCACAAGTCAAATGCAGTAACCCCTAGAGCTGATACACGGTGATATTTGTGGATCAATGAAAACTCAAGCTCCTAGTGGGAATAAATATGTGCTGACTTTTATTGATAACTACTCAATATACACTGTGACCTACCTAATTAAAGAGAGAACTCAAGTGCTGGAAAAAATTAAAGAATATGTGCCAGTGGTCTGTAACATATTCCAAAGAAAGCCACTAACAATCTGCACTGATAATGGAGGGGAATACATGGGACATGAGATGAAGAATTATTTGACTGAACAGGGTATGGAGGATCAGCTTACAGTCCCATAGATTCCAGAGAAGAATGGTGTAGCAGAAAAGAAAAATTGATTTATCACTGCAGTGTTCAGATGTATGCTCCTTGAGGCAGAGTTACCTGATAAGTTTCTGGAGAAGCAATCAACACTGCTACCTACTTGCAAAATAGATTACCTGCTACAGGTGCAAGTAGTATACCATGTGAACTGTGATATGGGCACAAACCCAGCCTGCATCACCTAAACATTTTGGACCAAAGGCCTACACCTACATTCCTAAAGAAAAGCAGACCAAGGTGGATCTCAGAGCAGAAGAAGGCATTTTTGTTGGCTATGCACTGGGATGCAAAGGATACAGAATCCTCAACCCAGAAACAGAAACAGTAAAGATCTGCAATGTGGTCTGCATTGATGAAAGGGAGAAGTCAAGCAACATGGAGAAAGTAGATATCAATGAAATACACCAACAGAGAAAAATGAAGCACAGCAAACAGAAAAAGTACACCTGAGCACAATGGACAACACATATGACACACCTGCAGAACCTAAAGAACCAGAAGGGGCTGCAGAACCAAGTGTCAGATGATCAACCAGACCAAACATAGGAGTACCACCAGGAAGACTTTCTTATCCAGCAAAGGCAGAAGCTATACCTGAGCCTACTACATGGCAAAACATAGGAAGAATGCCTACAAAAGAAGCAGGAAAATGGAGAAAAGCTGCAGAAGAAGAGACTGAATCTCTGATGAAGAACCAAACATCGACACTTACAGAACTGACTCCAGGGAAGAGGGTAGTAGAATGTAAGCGGATCTTCAAAGCCAAGCATGATGCAGAAGGGAAAATACAAAGATACAATGCCAGATTCGTTGCTAAAGGAAGCTCTAAGAAGTATGGAGAAGATTATGATGAAATATTTGCACCAGTGGTGAGACATACTTCAATAAGAATGCTCTTCAGCATAGCAGCAGCAAGGAAGATGAATGTGGAGCATTTGGACATAAAGGCTATTTTTCTACATGGAAAAACAAAGGAAGATGTTTACATTGATCAACCACCAGGATTTGAACAATCCAAAGTCAAGCAACTTGTATGTAAACTGTGAAGGAGTGTCTATGGACTGAAAATGGCTGCAAGACATTGGAATAAGATGCTAACCAAGGAAGGATCTGAGCAAGGCAAGGCAGAATGTTGCCTATACTCAAGATATAGAGACACAAAGGGACTTACATTCTGATTTATGTGGATAACCTGATTTTATGCTATGAAGACAAGGAGGACTGTAATGAAATAGTTCAACATCTGAATCAAGAAACAACTAGGAAACATCAATTATTATATTGGAATACAAATAGAATGAGAAGATGGAAGCTGTCTTCTCAACCATAAGCAGAAAACCCTAAAATGTTTGGACTACATGACTATGGCCCCGGTCACACGGGCAGGAAACTGCAGAGGAGAAGCGTGGCTGTTTGCCCTGAACTGCCTGAACCAGTGAGGAAGTGATGAACTTCTGCTTGACAACACACAATACAGAGAAGCAATTGGAAGATTGCTGTACATATGCACCTTGATGGGTCCTGATATCACAGCAGTTGTGGGCATGTTATGCAAAAAGATGGAACAGCCAAGGAAAAAGGACTGGAATGCAGTCAAAGGACTTGCAAAGTACTTGCATGGCACTGTACATCTGAAACTAAAAACTGCCAACAAGTGACAGCCCCAGACTGGTGGGATACATGGAAGTAGACTGGGCAGGAGATAGTACAGATAGAAAGTCAAGCTGTGGACACTTGATCTTCTATGATGGCAGAGCACTCAGCTGGAGTAGCAGAAAGCAAGAAACAGTAGCTGTATCCTTAATTGAAGCTGAATATGTATCTGCAGCAGAAACGTGCAGACAACTGAAATGGATACTGCAACTAATGCAAGGCTATAGGATAGAAGAACCCAAACCACTACGATTCTTTGAAGACAACCAAGGGTGCATAAAACTTGCACAGATGGAGAAGATCAGCTCAAGAACTAAACACATGGATGTGAAACATCACCTAGTAAGAAACACACAAACAGAAGGGTTTGTTGAGCTGGAATACAGTCCTACAGACGAAAGGATTGCAGACACACTCACCAAGCCACTTTCTCGAGAAAAGTTTGAAAGTATGTAAGAAGATGAATCTTGTGGACTTTGTATGCTAGACTTGGAGAAAGGGTGTTGGAAAAGACAATGTCTGATGTACAAAGAAAAAGAGAAGCAGACCCTGAAGGGGGCAGCAGGAAGACAATTAGATGGGATAGTGAGGTCAGCACCTTCTCTTCTGTTAAGTGTCATTCTGTTTCTGTCTCCAGATTGCTACTCTAATGCAATTTCCTCCTTCATGGAAGTTCTGCACTCAGTCTCTTACCCTCTCTCAGCTACAGATGTAGTACCTATCTCTGTATCTCCTCTTTCCTATCAAGTATCTTAGCTCCTAAATAAACCTTTATCTACTCTTTAATCAGGTTGTGCACAGTTGCTGTGTTACTCTGTCAACAAATAAATCGCCAATTAAAAAGAAAAAAAAAGAAAAACCCTCTGCAGTAGGAAGGTGAAATGGCTACTGTGGGGGAAATGGCTGCTGTGTGGGTGGGACCAGGAAAATCCAAATTTTCCCACATAAACAGCATCCATCCAGGCTTTCGTGAGATCTTTCTCAAACTTAAGAGGAAAGGAGGTTTGGGAAAGACCAGACAAAAGTCAGGGAAATCCCAAGAGTTGTACAAATACACTACAATGTTGTGACAAAGCAGAGGGGGGGGGGAACTAACTTCCCAAAAGCATTGAACTTGGGAAAATAACCCATGCAGAAATACCCTGAAGCAAAAAGTTTCGGTAAATGAATGTAGTTTAGTTCCACTGAACTTAAAAAACAACAACACTATGATCCATATTCATGTTTTTTTTCTCCAAATTTTTATTCATTTTTGACAAAAACATCATATACACAAAAACAAAACATGCAACCAGACATATATCTATTAAAACACACATCTCACTATCCCTTCAATTAAATTGCTTTCCCTAAACAATGTAGATTTCTATATCACAATAATTAAGTTTAACATACATCTCCTACATATAAGTAAATTCATTATTTTT
>NW_015160242.1:286010-299149 GCF_001447785.1 Gekko japonicus
CCCGACGCTTCTGCTTCGGGGCGAACCGGTCACACCCCCGCCCTTGCCATGGAAACGGGGGGGCCGGCCAAGCCCCATGCCCTCGCTCTCCCTCCAGGAGAGGCGAGCAGAGCTCCCCCGAACCTCGGGGGGCTCCGAAAAAAGCGAACGGGAGAGGGCCGTTCTCGGGAGCTCCAAGAGACGCGCCCAGGCGCAGCGCCGCAGCGCCGGAAGTCCGCTCATGATCCATATTCATGTTAAGGACCAAAGAGCCAATTCACACAAGAATGTATGTATGTGTTCTTGTGGTATTCAGCAAGTAATGAGCTGGGAACATAATTGCTTCAGCATACAACAATTCTCTGTACATTTATGGCTCCTGAAATGTAGTTTAAAAGGCCTTCACTAATGGTGGACTGTGTTGTAAATTGGGCAGTTATGGAAATCCACATAATTACCTTGTCACTGTCCAAATGCTGCACGGGTCTAACCATTTCACATCACAGTTATCTTTCTGTGTAAATTGGTTTGCAGACCCTCACCTTGGATACACCTGCAAAGTTTTATTGGCCAGTGGAACTGGACTGATTTACAGGCACCGATGCTTTTCCAGTTGCCAATGAAAGCCAGATCACAGAGGCAGCAAGAGTATAAACTTCTGATTAAGTGGAGTGCTGATTTCAACAAAAGCAGTAGCTCTGGATTTAAATACAGTTATGTAGTCAAAACTGACAGGTCCCAGTCTGGGACAGACCATTCTGACTGGAACTGCTTTGTATTAAACATAAGAGCAGCTGCATATATTGCCAATTAGGGGCAGTGCAGTGATTCCTGGCAGATGAACAATATAGAGCCCTACAATAGGTAAATTGGAGAGCCTGTCTTATTCTGTATTTGGAAGATTTATCACAGAATACAGAAGGCAGTGTTTCAGGACTGAGATACTGTGTATCTGACAAGAAGCATTTGATGCACTGTTTGATTTATATTCCTTGGGAACTGAACATACAATAGATATAGAGCATCCCTTGCATTAATTACAGGTCAGTTTTCATGTCTTGGCATTTTATCGATATGAACATCTAAAGAGCTGTTCTTCAGGATCCTCAATGGATCCTAACTCCAGGGAGTCTATAATTATTAATTTCCAGACTACCTGCAGAAGTGGTTTCCATAACAGTTGCTTGCAAGGTTTTAGAAATGCCTGAGCACCTAAGCAAAAAAGAAAAAGAAAAAGAAAATAAAAATAACTAAAAGAGTTCCTAATATGCTGTCTCATCATGTGGTCCATCTTTGGGAATAATTGAACACAAGCTCTCCGTGTATTTTGCATGGTCTTTATGCATGTCAGATGGGTCGTGACAACATGATGCTTGGCTTCAGACAAGAAAAAATATTATATGTATTTAAAGAATTATACTTCTCTACCCTAAAAAATACTGAAAGCCTTATTCTCAAATCCATCAGCATACATTAAAGTGACAAAAGCAACTGTTTAAAACACACTGCCAGAATGTTTATGCCCTGTAAAAAATGGGGTTTTCCTGTCACTGTGTGTGGAATTCATTTTTCTTACACCATGTGGACACCCTTGGTTAATGAGTAGGAGGGAGTGTGACAAAGTTGAGTGAAGGAAGTGCATGACTTAGTTATCTAGCTGAGGATGTGCCCTTCTTTTCTAGCAGAAAAGAGGGACAAATTCCCATGGTACCCAGCATCTAGGCAGTGACCACCCTTGTCAGAAGATACTCAGTGCTATCCAGTTGGTTAGGCAACTTTGGGAACTAGTCTAGCTTCTCATGTTGTTCTGTGAGGCTGCACAGCAGTGTGGTCAGCTAAACAAGAATCCCCCAGCCAGAGACAAAATGGATTATCATGGCAACAAAAAGCCACAGGGAAAAGACACACAAAAGACACACTTCTTTGAGAAGAGCATTCCACAAATCACCTGCTTTGCACCAAACATCTTATTTGCTGGTGCTCGTTTGGAACAGTTCAAGGTATATTTATATAGGGGAGCATTCAAAAAAAATATGATCTCTTCCTTGCAATCTTCAGTGCTGCAATCCATTCTACCAAGACACTATCACTTCAGTCTACTGCTTGCATAACCAGAGTCTCACTTGATCAAGTATATTTATTACAGATTTATACCCTGCCTTTCCTCGTGGTTTAAGATGGCTTACAACAATAATTAAAAATCATTTCTAGTTAAAACCAGAATAAAATAACAAACCCCAAATCTCTCCCCCTTAAAATATCCTGCCATTCAACCACCCTCATAATCCCTGGCAAACAAGCAAGCCTTGCAGTGCCTTCTGATAATTTCCAAGGAGGGGATCCCTCATCTTTTCAGGAAACCCATTCCACACATGATGAAAAAGGCCTGGGTTCTGGGCGATGCCAAACAGGGCACCTTAAGTGGTGGGGTAGCCAAGAGATGGCTGCCTGAAGACCACAGTTGGCACACAGGTACATATGAGAAGAAATGGTCCTTGAAATAGGTGGGTCCCAGATTATGAAGGGCTTTAATGTCATAATCAGCACCTTGAACAAAACAGACTGGCTGTCAACACAACACACATTCCCTGAGGCTAGCCCTTGACAATAGTTGAGCTGCCACCTATGTTTCCTCATCACTTGATCAAAGACACGATGAAATGAAGCCTATCAAATCTCAAGGCTGATGGTTCAGATTGGTTAGCTCGTTCTGAATGGGGAACTTTGCATGACTGCTGTGTTGTGGCTACTAGTTCCAGTACAAAAAAGGTGGGGATTCACAGCATTTTTACGTGTGTGCATGGAAAGAAAAACGGTGAGACAGATAAAGGCCAGATCTTACCTTTGTTTTTGGCCTAATTCCAAGAGCTTCTGCACATCACTTTTGGCAGATGCCTCATCATTTTTCAGAGACTGATAAAAAAAGAAAGAAACAGTGGATTACCAGGGAGTTCTTGAACATTTTTCAGCAGCAAAATTATTAATGGTGACCCTTTTGATATAAAGCTTTTTGTGTCTGTGAATAACCCATTTGATGACCAAGAACAAATAGAAAAAGGTACAGCTTTGTTCTTCTGCCGCTTCCTTCTGCCGCTTCGGAAAATCTGCAGTGCTACCAAACAAATGTAGTTGTTTTGCTTGAAGCTTTGAAACAGAAATTAGGGTAAAAAGCCTAGCATATCCTGATAGTGATGAGTAAAAAATCTAGATAGGAACTATAAGTAATCATTACAGAGTTGAAGTAAATGGAGGGTTGACATTTTGTTGTGCATTAATCCTCTTTTTTTTAAAAAAAGATCTTATTTAATTTCATCCTCTCTCCAAGTAGTTTACATGTATCTCCTCTCCTTCATTTTATACTCACAACTCCCCCCCCCCAACAATGTAGTATGTTAAGCTTGCCACAGGTAACCAAGAGAAGGATGATGAGGAAGAGGAGATTGGATTTATACCCCACCCTTCACCTGGAATCTCAAAGCGGTTTACAAACTCCTTTCCCTTCCCCTCCCCACAACAGACACCCTGTGAGGTAGGTGGGGCTGAGAGAGCTCTTTCCAGAACTGTCCTTGAGAGAACAGAAGTGGAGGAGTGGGGAATCAAACCCGGTTCTCCCAGATTAGAGTCCACACACTTAACCATTACACCAAGTCTGAATGGGGACTTAACTAGGATCTCCCAGTATGAAACTCTAACCACATACTAGGGTTGTGTGCCAAGAAAAAAATCTTTATAAGTTTGGATCTGGGCTTCAGCTGGAAATGTTTACAGTGATTGTTTATTTTTGGAGACAGATCAAGATGGGTAGCCATGTTAGTCTGTCTGTAGCAGTAGAAAAGATTAAAAGTACAGTAGCAGCTTGAAGACTAACAAAATTTGTGGTAGGGTATGAGCTTTAATGAGTCACTTCTCACTTCTTTAGGTATGGTTTGGAATTCAAATCCCTGTGGATTTTTCAGATGATCCTGATCAGATATCAGGATCATCATTTTCAAAGGTAATGTATACAAGGGTCTGAGGCAACTGTTTACAAAGATAATGGCACCAACCTCGCACAGGACACAGTCCTCCCTCAAATCTAAAGATCTCCCTTTCAAGCAGATTGAACAGACCCCCAGAGTAGATGACTCTCTCCACAGATGCACATCTCTCTAATGATTCCTAAAATGGTGGTCAAGTGGCAGCCTAGCAGCAGAGCTCCAGCCAGCCACAGCATTAAAAAACAAAACCCTGTCTCATTTTCCTTTTCTTCAGTGGCTGACTGACTTTTAAAAATTCTACCTTTCCCCTTAAAACTCTACATTTGGTATCCTTCCTTGTTGTGGTCTGTTTCCTTCCTTTCACAAAGTGAAAGTGACTTCCTGAGCAGACTCACCTCCATCCCTTCCCATCAGTCTGTCATGATTCCCTGTGATGGATTTGGGGAGGGGGTTGGAGTGGTTGTTTTTTAACCAAATGACACCAATTGGACCATGGTGTTGAATTCTACAGGCCCCTACACAAGGTGCCCCCAGGTCTCTGTTTTCCCACCTACTGGGAAATCAGAAGAATTTCGAGGGGGCAATTGTAGATGCTGTAACAGGCTAGCAGGCTAGTAGAATCCAAAGACAAAAAGCAACATGTATTGTTAGGGAGAGGGGAGTTTCATATTACCTAAAAATCTCAGATTTATGTTACCATTCTGGAAAATCACAATAACAATCTGAATCAGCAATTTCTGTGTATATCTTAGGCTTGGGGAATCTGTAATGCACACCCCTACCACGTACCAATTTCTGTGTATATCTCTAGCTTAGGATATTTGTAATGAACACTCCTACCACATAGTATCTAGCCTGAAGATAATGGCTACAGATATCTGGCACCACTGAAGGCTACTTTGCATATTAATAAACAAGCAGCTATCATGCTTCCAGCAAACTTTGCTTCTCCCTCTAGAAAGATGCAAGAACTGTATACACACAACATCATTATAAAAATTAATTAAATGCCATGGCTTTCTTCAAAGAATTCTGGGGATTATAGTTTGGAGAGAATGCCAAGAATCCTTATTTGCCCTCAAATAATTATAGCTTCCTGAGACTAAACAGGGGTTAAGTCTACAGTATCAATATAGGTAAAGGTAAAGGTTTCCCTTGCTTGAAAGCCAGTCGAATCCAACTCTAGGGTTGTGGTACTCATCTCTGCTTCCAAGCCGAAGAGCCAGCGCTGTCCGAAGACATTTCTGTGGTCATGTGGCCAGCATGACTAAATGCTGAGGTGCACGGAATGCTGTTACCTTCCCACCGAAGTGGTACCTATTTATGTACTTGCAATTTCTTGCTTTTGAACTGCTAGGTTGGCAGGAGCTGGGGCCAGAAATGGGAGCTCACTCTGTCATGCAGCACTAGGGTCTTGAACTGCTGAACTACAGACCTTTCGGTCTGCAGCTCAGTGTCTTAACCTCTGAGCTACCGTGGCCCCCTCCTCATTTTGGGCCCCTTATTTATTTATCTGTCATTCATCATTGGGGAATTTTGTGCCTGAAAAATTACATACGAATTGCTGAAAGAAAAATGATCTTGTGGATAAGATCTCCAGAAAGAAGATGTTATGACAGTGGGTAGGGGGATAGTGGGTAGGGGGAAATTGGGAGTGAAAGCACTGTGTATGGGCAGTGTGGGGAGGTTGGATAGTAGGTAGGGGGATATTGGGAGTGAAAGCACTGTGTATGGGCAGAGAGGAAGTAGAGGTGTTGTGTGGATAGGAACAGAACAGTTTGACAAGTGTAACAGAAGAGGGAAGGGCTGGAGCTAAGGCACTTCTCTTCTCTCCCCACACCCCCAGCCTTTCTATAAAATTTCATGGATGTGAATATCATTCACAGCAAAAAGCTTGCGTTAATCTGCAAAGGAGCAAAGTATTATTCCATAGCCTAGGAAAATAGAAGAAGACTCTTACCTGGAGGTTTACTTTAATTCCCTCAAGTTCTTTGGATGTCTTTGATAGCTGGCGAAGAATATTGCTCCTTTCCTTAAAGACTTCTTTAAGTTGTCTTTCCAGCTCCTCATAGCCCTGTCTAACACAGAAAGAACAGTGGTAAGACCTTTTAAAAGTAACTCTGTAAAACACTCAGTTTGTTCTATTAATACCTGACACAAAACACCTCCAGCTCCATTACTAACAGAAATGAGTTCTTTGAATTTCTCTTGTATCTCCTTTCTATTTGTTTCACATTTGTCATTCATATTTAGAAATTGGACTGTTTCACTATAGCTTGCAAAGTGTAAGTTCCGTTTGATGCTGGCCTTTAACACAGAATACTGATACGGCCATCCCCACCAATGGCAAAGGCTGAGGGAGGATCTAGTTTGCTGAAGAGGACAGTCTGAGCTTTCTTTACATAGTGAGGGTGCAGCTCTGTTTGACCCAGGATTCTGTGAGACTTTCACAAAGAGGTGAGAATGAAGAGGGGCATGTGCTCAGATAATTTGGATGTGGAGCCTGGGGAGAATACGGTCTGGGGAGGGGGAGGACCACCCTCTAAAGGAGCCATTTTTCTTCAGGGAAACTGACTGCTGTAGTCTGGGGAGCAACTATCATACTAAGAAGTCTCCAGGCCCTATCTGGGCATTGGCAACCCTCATCACTACCATGCTTTAATAATACTGAACTGTAGATCTCACCTTTTCAGTTCAGCCTAAAAAGGCCCCAGAAACATAAGGACTTCATTATTAACCAAAGAGATCTGGCTTTGGAATGCATGCTGAAGATTTTGGGTGCTGGAGCTCTTTAGGCCAAGTGTGACATGAAATCAGTCTTTTGCCTGAGCATCCCAAAGATTTTGGTCTTTCAAGATTTGCATTTGGAGCAGGGTATTAGTTCAACAAGGCATTTCTATTAAAATAAACTTTTCAAATAGTATATTAAACAGCATGGCAAGGATTTCCCAGTATTCCCGGGAGACAACTTGAGTATATTGGACAAGCAGAATGAGGACATACAAAGGCTGAAAAAGGCAACTTTTCATTTAGGCCATATTGAGGCTTGTGTTCCCTCCCATTTTCCAGTTAGAGCTTTTCTGTCCTCCCCTCAAAAAAGGCAGAACCTCCTTCTTAAAGCACCATCAGACACCTTCCCATCTTTTCATGGAAGGATGCTAGTCTCTTGGACAAGGATTCACTGTTCATCAGTCCTGCTTATGAGGCAAATCACTGTGCAAATTCAGAAGATGATGATTAATAGTTAATTGTGCATGTGGAAATTATGTGTGTGGAGGGGTTGTTTGCTTCTGTGCTGCTCTGAAGCATATACCTTCAACTTACCCTGCCAAACTGCAGCTAGAAATATGCATAGAACTGTCCCTAAAATTCATATTATGTGATCTCTTCTAGTGATTTAGAAAATACCCTACTACATTAAAATCAATAAAATGCTGTGAACTATACTATCTAAAGTATACTTTAGCATTTGACAATCTGGCATTTATGTCACTATCCAATTGCAGACTGGTCTACACTGGTCCGCTACTTACTCTGAAATACTTACATAGTAACAGTAAACTTATCCTTCACTTCTACAAAGGGAATCAATAGCAAATAGTTGGTTTTTTGCAAAGTGAATTGAAAGAGACGGGGGGGGGGGGAAACACAATACTCTTCTGAGTTTGGAGCAAGTCAAACCAATATCTATGTGCATGGCAGAGAAATAAAGCAAATTGTTTTTTGAAAGCAGGAAAGAAAACACGGAGCAAAGGGGAATGGATCAGCAGGGAGCCACTAAACAGAAGTGTGAATGCATCCTTTGTGCTGCAGAATCAATAACGACTTCCTCTCACTCTGTTTGTCCTCCTCGGCATAGTCTAATGATGCCATTTTAAACAACTGTTGACTAAAAGAAGAACAGCTCCTTCAAACAATCCATATACTTTTGTGGATTCCATAAGTTCAAGTAGCAAAATACTGCTGTATAGTTCCATTCCATTGCTTTTTCTACACAACTCCTGGGCCAGTCGATATATGTTCTTATTGTAACCGCCTTCCTGGCAACCCACAGTCATTTCTCAAGTTATTTTTTAGAAGACAAAAATGCATGCCATAAAATACACAAAACTATAATGTAGAAAAGCTTTATTTGGTCTATTTTTTTTGGGGGGGGAATGCGCCTTGAGACCCCCCATTTCAGAGTTTTCCCTTATAAGCATTGGAATGTTTCTTACCCATGCAGAACTTTGATAATCTGAATACTGAAACATAATAATGAAGGAGAGCCAGTTTGGTGTAGTAGTTAAGTGTGCGGACTCTAATCTGGGAGAACCAGGTTTGATTCCCCACTCCTCCACTTGCACCTGGCTAGATGACCTTGGGAAAGCTGTAGTTTTGATAAGAGCTGTCCTTGAAAAAAACCAGTTTCTGTTATGTTCCCACAACAGACACCCTGTGAGGTAGGTGGGGCTGAGAGAGCTCTGACAGAAACTGCTCTTTTTTCAAGAACAGCTCTTATCAGAACTATGGCTTGCCCAAGGTCATCCAGCCAGGTGCAAGTGAAGGAGTGGGGAATCAAACCCGGTTCTCCCAGATTAGAGTCCGTGCACTTAACCACTACACCAAACTGGCTAGAACACACAGAGCATCCTTTCTTTCTGCTATCTGATACTATCCCTTTGAAATTGATTGCTATTCTTAGGGAAATTACTTCCTTCTGGCTTCTTCCTCCCTCACACACACATTGCCATCTTTCTCTCCACGTTGCCATCATGGATCTGTATCCATCCTAGTTAGCTAGAATAGGTTACTATCCTGTCTTTACTCTTTCCTATCTAGAATGGAGTTCTATAAAGAAACTCATATTAGTTTGCAAATATAAAAGATGTTCTATGTAATTTTCTTTCATCTCAGCACGCACACAGACCGGAGAGAAGCTTCGCTGCATGGTAAGCCTTCATGCATTCTGCTAAATTTATGGCGATTCCTGGCTATACCAAACCAGAGAATCCCAATAGAAATAAGCATTTTTTTAAAAAAAAGTACTAAATAAAAATAATGTAAATAATAATTTAAAATGAGGTTGTTGTAATACCGACAGTGATTCCATGTTTACTATCCAACAGATGCTAGTGACACACATATAGATTTATTTTACATGGTGTTAGATGCGGGGGGGGGGGGGACATTTTCCCAGAAACATAATATTGCAGCTTAAGTGCCAAAAATATGTGATTTTCCCACAAAAAAGATTCACAAACATGGGAATTATTTGGTGTCTCTATAGTAACGGAGTAACAGACATAAATCTGTTGAACAATAAAAAACTATTATATAGAAAGTTCCTTAGTAACCTTAGTAACAGGTAACAAGGTAGTCTTTCTGTTCTACAGTTACCTGCACTTAGAACCAAAACAACACTTGAGTATAATTCAGTATCATTCTGATTTGTTTCCTCTTTACAAGAAATGACAAGACACTCTGTGACACTGTCTTTATTTATGTATTTTATAACATTATTCCTCGTGTTCCCAGTACTGCAGACATGAGTCACATTATGAACTGAAGAACTGTCTCCTTCCTTTTAGATCAAGGGCAAACCGTGTTTCAACATTTATTAGTATGGAATTTTCCACATATTTGGGATTCAACGCACTGGTCAGAAACTAAATTGTAGCATAACAATCTACTCACAGAGCACTGGCTAATACATATCATCTCCAATGAATGTAAGTCAGGAAATTCAGGCCTTGTCTGTGAATCCACATTAAATCCATATGTTCTGTTAACCCCTTTCCAATTCACTTTTAACCTGAATGTATGTGCATGATCATGGTTGTTGGGTGGGGAAGGGGTAGAAATAAATGCATAAGAAGTATAAGAGAAAATTGAAGTATAAGAGAAAATGGTGAATGTTTCAGATCAGCAGCCAGATGAAAAGATGTAGGCCAGCAGTAATGGCAGTAGCCGTGGCAGGAATAGTCATCTGGCAATAGATACAGGGGAATGTAAGGGTGTACTTTAAGGGGGGGGAATCATCATAATTTCAGCTCCAGGATTACTATTTATTCCAGGTTTTCAGGTAGGGCAGTACTGGTTCAGGATCCAAATCTATAGATTTTTTTCTCCAGATGCTGGAGTTTCAGGACCATTATGTTCAACAGTAGTGTATAGAAATATTGATTTCTAAAAGTCTCCTGCCTTCTCCTGTGATGTCTTTCTGATAACAGGCTGTGGTTTATTTCCTGTTGCAAGCCAAATGGTGGGCCAGATGGCCTGAACAACTTTATAACCCACATTCTCCACACTTCCATGCTAGAAGCTAGACTGTAAGGCTCTACACTAGGCCCCACATGCGAGAAGTCACGTACACAGTGAAGTAGCTGGAAACTGGGTCACATGACTGCAGGAGGGGTCTCCAAACTTCTAGCCATTCCTGTGATGCAGCTATGGCAACCTGAAATTGGCCACACACCCCTGCTACTCATGATTAGATTGGGGTATAATTGTTTGATCCCTATGGGAGTGAGCTTCTTCTTGTTCTCGAGTCTCATGTTCTATTAGCTCTGAGGCTCTAGCTGCCTGTTTTATTGCACCTGAAATGCTGTCTCTTGAGAAACAAAGACCTGCTTTGTGAATTGGACCACATGCTTGTGCAAAGATGGGATTTCCCTTCAAAATCCCTTGGTATATACTTGGATGTTCCTGGATTGGGTAACTATGAATCTCATTAATGTGTAGTTAAGGCAAATTGCCCTAGCCTTTGTTATTTTGTAATCTCCTAGTCCATTTGCTGTGCTCTGTACTGAATAAAGATCCTTCTTATTTCTAATGGTCTCTGATGTTGTAACTTAAATTCCAAGTCTAAGTCTTGTGCCTAACCCTGACCACATATGCTACTAAGGGAAAGCAGGGACTAGTGAAAAGAGGTTATGGTGGCAAATTGTCTGGAAACCAGAGAGGGTATAGACCATCTCGTGGTTTGTTAATGTACTGAAAAGTACAGGATTCCCTCTCATCCCTGGACTGGACTGGGTGGGCTAATCCTGTACAAGCTGTGTCTAAAGCTACTGGTACCACACTTGTACAAAGCATAGTCCTCCTTCAAATCAAAAGACCCTCCCCCAAAGTTTCAATCAGAACAAACAAAGGGGTTCAGTTTTACAGACTTCTGAAGTAGGTGCTCCTTGTCGCACTTCTCTCTATTCAGAAGAGCACCAGCTTTTTAAAAAAAGAATCCTGGCTAAATCCAGTTTCTTTAAATAATCTTGCAGTGTCTGTCTCTCTCTCTCTCTCTCTCTCTCTCTCTCTCGCTCTCTCTCTCTCTCGATCTCGATCTCGATCTCGATCTCGATCTCGATCTCATATATCTAAAACTTTCCACTAATAATTCTGAATTTGGTATCTTTCCTTGTTCTCAACTGTTGTTTCACACAATAAGAAAGGCTTCCTCTGCAGAAAACTGCTGCCCCCAAAACTGCAATCTTTGAAAATAGTTTGAGTTTCTCAAAATTATAGAGCATGTGTGTGTGTATAATATTATGCAAAGAACCGATCATCCAGTTGCTGTGAGGTACGGCTTCACTCTGGGTGTCAACTGAAAGGATACTTTAATTATTTACAGACTTGTGTGTTTCTTAGGTTATTAATTAGAATTATTACGAAAATGGGGTGTTATTGTAGTTATGAAATAAAGTCATAATGGGAAAAATATTTTATTTTGTTTATTCTGATTTTTTTTAAATTGTAGTCTCTGCCCTGTATTCCTTGAGAAAGGTAGCCAGCATTTTTCTAATAAGGGCGCAGACAGAGCACAGTGTTCCTTACAGAGAGGGGTGAGAGAAACACTCTGGGCTTTCTTCGTTGGTTGCCTGCAAGTAGTAGGCACTAGCTTTACATAGGCCCCAGTCATACGGGGGGGGGGAGCACGGCCAAAGTGCAGCTATTCTGAGCTGCAGCAAAATAGACACGTGGCAGCGGGATCAGACAGATCCTTCGAGCCACTGCGCAGTTGCTCCCCGGCACGATCAGATGCCGGAGGGAAGCCATGGAATGGAGAGCGAGGCAGCCAGCTGCGGATGTGTGTGCATGCGCAGTTTGGCCGAGAGCCTCGAATGCTGTGGAAGATGGGTGCGCCGGCGATCCCATGGCCACCCTTGCTGCGGAGCTTCAGGTAGGTAGTACTTTTTTCTAGGGTTTTTTTTATGTGCGGTTTCACCCGGAAAGGACGGATCGGGGACAGATGCGCTCCGCTTCCCAGATGTTGTGGTGTGATCGTGCTCATTTGATGCACCCCTGAACTGTCCCTCTTGCGGGGCAAAGCTTTCCGTGTGACCGGGGCCATATATGTGCAAGGTATTCAATTCCTGAAGGATACGGAGTGGGACTCTGATTTCCTCTCTCTTCCCAAAGCCTGCCCTGTGGTGACAAATTTTCCCTTAAGGTCTGCAGACTCCCCTGTTTGCCTGATGCTCTCCAAACCTTATTCCTATCCAAGGCTCTGGTCACATGGCCAGGAAAATGTGGGGGGGAAGCGTGGCTGTTTTCCCCTGGGCAAAATAACACGCGGTTGCGTGATCAGACCTCCCGTGGAGGTCCCGTGGAAGTCCAGTGGATAGGGGGAGGTGCGGATCACACAGCAAAGAAGTGGAGCCACGGGGCAAAGAAGTGGGGGCCGCACGCCGAGGAGGGGGCTGCCAGAGACAGCCGGCCAAGTGGCGCTGGGGAGAGGAGGGGCCAGCGGCCGACTGGGCGGTGCGGCGTCTTGTCGAGCACGGCATTTTTCTCACCAGTGAGGCAGTCAGGGGGTGGGCAGTAGTTCTGTAAGGGCAACAGTCCGGGGAGGTGGCTGGTGGGGCGCGCAAAGAGGGCAAAGCAGCATGGCTCAGCCCCCTCTGCCCTGACCACGCCTCCTTCTCCACTGGCTCCTCCAGCGCCTCTCATCAAGGCCAGGGTGAGTGCCGCCCTCCTGGGCTGTGCCCCCCTTCCCCAAGCAGACTTCCTACTCTGTCGCCGCCACCCCTCTTCTGGGCTTCGCCTCAGCCGCTTTCTCTTCTGCCTTGCCCCCTTTCCCCCTATCTGTTTCTCTCTCGCCTCAAGCCATGCACTTTGTGTTGTGGTTCTTCTGGCTGCTGTCCTCTTCTCTGCACAACTCAAGTCTTAGCAAGCTGCTCCGTTGTTTTTTTTTTTTTTTTTAATTAA
>NW_015160242.1:300354-307181 GCF_001447785.1 Gekko japonicus
GCGTGCACACACACACAGAAATTTTAAAAAATATATAAAACAACCCAATAATGAAACAGTCCCATTTGGAATTACTAACAAAACTGAAAGAAATTAAACACCCATGAAAATTCTAATTGTTGATTGCTACTGCTACTACTATGCAAGGAATTTCTGATGGGTGGGATCTGTCATTCCATTGAAATTGTCATCTGGCTCAGCTGCAAGTTTTAAAAATTCCTTCTCTGGGGCTTTTCTCCTATGGTCATTGGCTGGGAGTGTTCATGATCTGTTGCAAGGATCCAATTGGAAGGGAGAATGCCATTTCCTGGTGAATCAGGAGAATCAGAGAAATGATGATGACTGTAGGCACCCAAACATGAAAAATAAAAGAGCTTTTTTGCAATGTGTGTGTGTGTGTTTTCCCATAATGCCTAAGAATCCCAGATTTGTGTTTACCATTCCAGTAATCACGGTAACAACTTGAAACAGTGTTTGTCATGTATATTTTCAGTTCTGGGAAATCAGTGTGTACACTTCTAGCTAGCAGTGCTCTCTAGCCATAGGCTTGTACCTGAATGTGATGTCCCTTTCCCTGTAAGTACAGCTGCAATAATAATTTCAGTGTATTGCCTTAGTATGCTTATTTCAGCATTTGTTTTGATTACAGCTGTGAGCAGCAGGAGTTTGTTAAGAAGAATGAATGCTGCAGAGTGTATATTGCAATTACAAATGAACCAGAACAGCATGTGAATATAATTACTAGAACTGGGTGAGAACTTTATTATCTTGGTCACTTACTATATCTGGTCATCCCGTTGCCTATTGTATTTTTTTTATGCTTTGGTTTATTTCACTTACATCTTTTCACATCATTTAAATTTTCCTACAGGTCAAAACCTGAAAATATAAGTTTATTAATGGGTTGAGGAAGATGTTTCAGTATCTATCTATCTATCTATCTATCTATCTATCTATCTATCTATCTATCTATCTATCTATCTATAATCTACCTACCTACCTATCTATCTATAATCTACCTACCTACCTACCTTATTCGATTTCTACCTCACCCTCCCCGTTTATGGGCTCAGGGTGGGTTACAAGGTCACACAAAATTGTGGCAACGATAACATGCAAGTTAGATAATTAAAAACAACATTTTAAAACAATAATAAAAAGAATCACTGGAAAAGTGTCATTTGCAATGCTCAGTTTAGGCTGATCAGAAGCCAGCAGTTTCAGTAGGGGAGGACAGAGATGAGTTTTGGATGTCCGCTGCCTCAGTTGAAAGTCCAGTAGAACAGCACCATTTTACAGGCCCTGTGGAATTGTAACAAATCCCACTGGGCCCTGATCTCAAGTAGGAGCTTGTTCCATCAGGTTGCGGCCAGGGCGGAGAAAGCCCTGGCCCTGGCTGAGGCTAGCTGGATATCCTTGTGTCGAGGGACAACCAGTAAATGTTGGTCAGTTGAGCACAATGCTCTGCTGGGCACATATGGGGAGAGGTGATCCTGAAGAAATGCAGGTCCCTGGCCGCATAGGGCTTTGAAAGTTAACACCAGAACCTTGAACTGGATCCGGTACTCTATCGGCAGCCAGTGCAGTTGGCACAGCACTGGCTGAATGCAAGCCCACACAGACATCGCTGTCAGCATACATGCCCACTGCATTCTGCACTAGCTGCAGTTTTCGGGTCAAGTTCAAGGGCAGTCCCACATAAAGCGAGTTACAATAATCTAGTCTGGAAGTGACTTAGTATTACATATCTCAAACTGTTGTCAAACTGTTCCTATAAATCTTAAGAATACTCTATACTGATCTAATTCCCATTGCATACACATTGGGTCCATAACGTATGTGGACAAGTGCTAACATGTAAACTGGGCATTCACAAATCTAGCTGGCAACACTCCGGACAATCAGAGTAGAAGGGAAATGTGACTATGAGAATTGCTGACAGCCGAAATTGTCAGGATTGCGGATGGTCACAACTTCAGGAGAAATGTCTTGTCCAGACTTGTCTTTACTTATTTCCTGAATAGCCTATTATTATTTTTTGGCATAGCCTTAATCCCATGCACACTTCCTCAGGAGTGAGCCCTACCTACTTAAATAAGACTTGCTTTTGAATAAAAAAATGCCCAGGGAATTGGACTGCAAATCTCTGGTGTACACACAATGCAACAAGTTTTATAATGCGTGCTTATCGTTTTAGTAGACAGCTCCTTTTGAAAAGAGGCTGGAGATTGTGCTTACAAACTGGCAGTCCTTTTAATTCTGTTCAGAACCTAATCTTACAGCATACATATGGATTTTTACTCTTTCATTTGATATTTCCCCTAGCCAATCCAAATCTCAGTTTATAGCTGATAAAATTAATAGGACACGTCTGAGCTTGTAAAATATCATTCAGCAATAGCCTGGGCAGTGTGTAGAATTTATATTGGTGAAGGATAGTAAAGCCATAGCATTTGGCAATAGCCCAGACACTGGGATAATTTGTAGCTTGTTATTTGAAATCGTCTACTGTATGTCTTCAATACATTGACCCAACATTGGTCTACATTCAAGTAAAATCTTGTTACCTTGATGCCTGCTCTGAAGGATAAGTGCTATTGGCTTGATTGTTAGGACCTTGTGATTATGTATGAGTCATGTAGGAAATAAAAATTCTGTTTTCGCAGAGCTTCTGATTTTCAATGGGGAGTACAAAATGTGAAGAGACTTATACAATTACTATTGTTTTACTAAAGTACAGCACAAACAATGTTTACAATGCAGTAGTAGCATAGTCTGTGCTAAGAAGGTGAATAGTTTATGTAACAGACAAAACTGAGGAATCACCCACAGGTGAATAGTTTATGTAACAGACAAAACTAAGGAATCCCATGGTGTGCCTTAGATTATGACCTTCTCTCTTAAAAGCTTGTTTTATTTGTGTAGAGGTTTATTTTTATGAGAGGACAGTGAAATCTTCCCCACGCCCATGCTCAAATGATACAGCTCAGCAACAGAATTGTCACTTGGTGTTGGCTCTGAGAATGACAGCCCAAAAACGAAGATGGGGATAAATAAATAAAATAAATAAATAAAATCCACATCAACAATTATATTCTGTCCAAATGCCATAATTCAAAGTTGAGTGTATTACTCTTCGGATAATACAAACAGCACTGAAACAAAAAGACATGTATTTTTAAACCCCAAGGACAAGCAAAGTCTGTTTTTTTACGAGGTATCTGTCATACTCTTTTTTGGCAGCCATATACAACCTTGACTAAGGAAACTTAAAACAGAATAGAACACTGAAGAATAAACTATGGGCTGTTAACACCTGTGCCTAACAGTCCTAAACAGAGTTATCCCAGCCTAAACTGATTGATTTCAATGTGCTTAGACCAGAATAACTCTGTACAGGACTGCACTATAAGACAATTAAGAATCACTGTGCTTGATATTTCTTAGGTTCTTTTACAATGGAAATTGTAATGACAGCTGCATTTCAAGCATAATCTAGACCTATGGTTTATTATTAGCAAGCCATTGACATGCAAACTCAGTCTTTCAGTGTTAATCCCGCCCCCTTTAAAATTTAAGAGATTGTAATTATTGGTCTAATAGATCTCTTTCTTCCATGCATTCAGAGTCAGACATACTACCCTGTGGACCAAAATAGCCACAACCAGCTTCTTCAAGTGCTAATGGAACTCCAAGTGTGTGATGATCTGCTCTCATGACCATATAAGGTGTGGTAACTGCTGTGTCTTGACACCCTGATGTAAGCATCACGTACATAGCAAATCACACTATGGCCAACAACATCATACTATATAAGTGGCTTTTGGAGATCTTGCAACAGCATTACTCTTCACAGGTTTACCTCACTGACTGATTCCTGCAGCTGGTAATCATGCAATGTTGGATCTACCTATGCTTGAGAAATATTAAAAGAGGCTTCTTGAGGTTATCTCTTTGCGTCAAAGAATAAGCTGTGTTACTGCTATTACAGTATTTCAGACATCTGTTCACGGTATTTCAGACATCTGTCTGGGTGAGATTCTAAAGTGGTTGAATTAAGACTGCAATATGACAGTATGGGCTCTGTGAACATTATTTACTGTGACCTTGTAGGATAAAAAGGTGAATTATAAAGTTCATTTATTTAAATTATTGACATAATATATGCAAAGTGCTTTGAAACTTTAAACTGCTATACAAATACCAAGCCATCCATGTTGTGAGCACAACAAATGTCAAACCAAAATTTAATCCAGAAATGATGGAGGTAATGCTGGTTGAAAAAGCTGACTGATATTCATTTACCGGCCTTACTTGTCTTCAGTAGATCAAGATCAGAGCTTCAGGATGCTCTTGGATCCTGCCTTGTTAATGGATAAAAAGGCCAGTGTTGTTGCTAGAAGTAGGGACACCACAAATTATTCAATGAACCAAGCTGCACAGGGACTGATGGCTGCAAGTAGCCTCCTCCTGCAAATGCAAAAAAGCAGGTTGTGGACAGATGGGCAACCCACTGGTTAATTGGCTGCCTCATCACCACTAGTGAATGGAAAGTGAGCCAAACTGGTAAATGTTTGCGCAACCTTAATTAGGGACATCTTTGAGTTACGTCTAGATTATAAACTGGCTGTTTACTGAGGCTCTGCTGACCTAGGCATTACAAATAGAGATTGTGTACTGTGTGCCATTAAAAACTGTGATAAACATTCTGCAATTAGAATCTCTGTGAGGTGCAAAACCAAAGTCTTTGATTCTGGATATGTTGTTAACTGTAGTTACCTCAGTCTTTCCTGGATTGAGTTTTAGTTTATTAGCCATCATCTGTCCCATTACATCCACTGTCCCACCCAATTCAGTTGCTAGGAAGAAACAGAGCTAGGTGTCATCTGCATAGTGGTGGCACCCCAACAAATCCCTGGTTTGTTGTTGTTCAGTCTCATGGTTGAGTCTGACTCTTCGCAACCCCATGGACCACATCACACCAGGCCCTCCTGTCTTCCACTGGCCTCTGGAGTTTGCTCACTGTCATGCTTATTGCATCAATAACACTGTCTAACTATCTCAGTCCCTGGTTAATCTCTCCTAAATGTTTCAGGTTGATATTTTACAGAATGGGGAACAAGATCGACCTCTGCAGAGGTGAACATTTGCACATTCAAAACAATTTTTAAAATGTCCATATCTGCTCCATATCTTTATTTGATTGTTAGTTGCATTTGGATAATATAGGTTTTTAAGTGGCATTTGATTTAAAAAAAATATTGCTCAGTGTTCCCTCTTTACTGCTTAACATCTACCCCAAAACTTTTTCCTTCAGTATTTCCTGTTAAGTAAGCTGCTCTTTACAATTCATATAAAACCTGAACATTCCCACTTTCTCTTACAAAGAGGTCAGCTGGACTCCTGTAAAATTTGTATTACTGCTAAATAATTCAAGAGTTAGTCTAATAAAGATTTTTGGTATTAAGTGAATGGTGAATTTCAGCTTGAAATCAAAGATATTTCCAGGCTTTTCCAAGTTGCCTAGACCTCTTATTAATTATTGATCTGATCAAGTATGAATATAGAATTTTTAATGTCCAGAGAGGGTTACAATTTCCAGCCTCGCAGCACAGCGTGTGACTTAGGACAGTTGGTTTCAGACTTTCTGTTTTGTAAGACATAATGAGTTGTATGTCTGGGACCTTCTGCATGTCAGCAGTAGAATCTGTGCAAGTGGGAAACGTTCTTAGATGTACACTCACAGTTCAAGTCTGTTGGCACAGCTCGGAAAGCTCTTGACCAACCTTAATTCTTCCTTTAGTGCATTGCTGTGCCACTTTCCCTCCAAGGAGCTCAGAGCAGCTTGCATCATTCTCTCTTCCTCATATCATCCTCATTCTGTGAGGTAAATTAGGCTGAGAGTGACTGGGCCATGGTCACCCAGCTTGTTTCATGGCATACTGGATATTTGACCAGGAGTGTCACATGTTTCAGTCAAACATCCTAACTACTACACCATTTTTGTTTTTATGGGAACAGTCATGGGAGAAGAGCTTGGGTCCTCTTCTGAATTAGCAATTTGTTAAACAACAGGAAACAGAGAGTAGGAGTAAAATGGCAGCTCTTATCATGGAGGGAAGAATAGGGTTCTACAGGTATTGGTATTGGGATCCCCAATATTTAATTCATGAATGATCTGGAATGTGGGGTGAGCAGTGAAGTGACCATCTTTGTATATGACACCAAAATATTCAGGAAAGTGAGAATTAGAGTGGATTGTGCAGTGCTCCTAAAGGAATTCTCATCTGTTTGACTAGATGACAACATGGCAAATAAGATACAATGTTAAGGCTAAGGTGATATGCATTGGGATTTTTCAAAATCCTAACTTTAAATATAGGCTGTTAGTAGGGTTGCTAGGTCTTTCCAAGTCCCCTTTGGGGGTGGAACAGCCCCAGTGTGATGATATCATGGAGAAGTGATGTAATCACTGTACAGAAAAAGTCTTTTCTGAAATCCTTCCTGCCTGGGCCAGATGGCCTTAGCTGGTGACACTTCAGTGAGATTTTTGTCACCTGAGCAGATGGCCAGGCCTCTTATCCATATACAAGACACTTTGACACCTTTGTCAGGGTAGAGAGACATGCCGGTGCCTTCCCAAGCATGGGGAGAGCTATGCCCAGTACATTAACACATCAAAAGCATTCCCTGACATGACACATAGACACTTGAAGAGGCTGGAGGTGGAGTAACTGAACTGCAGACAGGATGCCCAACTCCTAGCCAATCAAAATATACCTTGCCTGGCAACGCATGGTAACCAGAGATTGTACACGCCTCCCCAC
>NW_015160242.1:308025-322240 GCF_001447785.1 Gekko japonicus
CAAAAAGTTATTTTTGGAAACAAAGGGTTCTTCTGGAACTGTGCTGTTAACATGGAGTGAGCCTACTAGGCAGCCAAGCTGGACTTAGCTGCCCACAGCACCATGGGGTTCCTTTTCAAGATTCCCTGGTGAGACCTTGGACTATTTGAACACTGAATCATTTGATACCTCTGAGTCTAGTAACTATGGAATACCTCTATTGTGTAGTTAGAGCTGAACAAACTATAGATATCATTTGTTTTCTTATCTTTTGCTAGTCTCATGTTATATGCATGCTTGTGCACTGAATAAAGATAATATATAATCAATATTATCTGGACTTGTTTCCTGTGTTGCAACCTGATTTCTAAGACTGAATCTTGTGTCTAAGCCGTTCGCCTAAGGAGGCCTAAGGAGGCTACCACTGTGTTCATTAATTGTTTGCAGCCCTAGTACAGAGCTGGTGAAATTGGTAAGTCCGATAAATCAGGCAGGAGGTGGGATCTCTGCTCCTGACATTGGTGGGGACTTTTTGTGAGAGAGACTGGTGGCAGTAACTACTGGTAAAGCCTGGAGAGTGTACAGACATTCTCCTGAGGTTTTTTTTAATTGTTGCTGAATGCTTGGTTTAACTCCCATCCCTGGACTGGGGTGAGAGAGAAATCTTGACAATCACATTGCGGACTGGTGCCTGCTTTCCAAACCACAAATTCATGTCTTCGATTGCTGGTGTGTGTTGGCCCCTGCTTCTTTCTCAAAGCATTTAAAGGATCCCTTTAAATGCTTTTAGGAAGACGCGGGGGGGGGGCACATGCACATGCACTCCAAGCCACAAATTCACAGCTTGGATTGTGCACATCATCCCCACTTCTTCCCTAAAGCATTTAAAGGATCCCTTTAAATGCTCTGGGGAAGAAGCGGGGGGCGGGTCTGCACGTGTGTGCAAAGATGTGAATTTGTGGCTTGGAGTGCACAGACCCCCACTTCTTCTCCCTTTAAATGCTTTGGGGAAGAAGTGGGGGTGGCATACACACCTTCTACCTCCCTTCTGCAAGATTTAAAGGGCTCTCCAGCTGATCAGCAGGCCATGTGCTCCCCGGAAATCAGCTGAAGGGCCCTTTAAATATTGCAAGAGGAGAAGTAAAGGGGTGGTCACTGGCAGTTGGGCTTGGGGGTAGGGCTTTCCAGCTAGCCAGCAGCAGATTGGAGCCCCCAAAGCCAGAGGAAACCCCACCTGGACCTGGGGGATGGCAGCCCTAGCTGATAGTTTTCCTGACCTTCTGTGCCATTCTAAGCAGAGTTATAGTCTTCTAAATCCATTAAGGATAAAAAAGGATAGTAATGCTGGAAACTGATTTGGGATTGTGGTGAATAGCTTTGTGAAAAGTTCAACTCAGTGTGTGGTAGCAGTATAAAATGGAAATTCTTTGCTAGGGATAATGGGGGGAAATGAATTGCAAGCAAAATGGCTAACATTGCTATGGCATTGGCGTATTAAGAATACTGGATATAATTCTGGTTGCCGTATCACAAATGTGCTCTGGAAAAGGGTCCAGAAAGAGGAAACCAAAAGAAACAAGAGGCTGGAACACATTCAGGGGTCATTTCCTGCAGGAGCGCACAGGAGCGGAGCTCCAGCAGTAAAGAGCCCAGGGGGTGGGCACATGCAACAAGCTCCACCCCCTGCTCCCAGCAGCCCTCAGTCACAGCAAGAAGCAGCCAGGTAAGTTGCAAAGCCCCACCCCCAGTCCAAAACAGTCCAGTGGCACCTTTAAGACCAAGTTTTATTCAGGTACCAGCTCTCCCTCCTCTGTGAGGACAGATTTGCACATCCCCCCCAATAGCTAGCAACCCAAAACAGTCCAGTGGAGCCTGAGCAGTGGGTGTTGCCTTCTGACACACCTCCGGTGATGTCAGGGGGAGTTGTATATGTAAATAAGTTATGTTAATGAGTTATGCTAATGAGTTATGCTAATGAGCTCCTGCACCTCTTTTTTCTACAAAATGACCCCTGAACACATTTATGAGAAAAGCCTATTGAGTTCAGAGCTTTTCTAGTTGGAGACACAATAAAGGATTATATAATTATGCACGGCATGAAAAAACACTTGTATAGGGGGGGGGGGAATCTCCCTTTCCCATTATCCTAGAACTCAGAAGTACCCAAAGAAATCGATGGATGATAGATTCAGTAAGGACAGAAGGAAGTACTTCTTCACTCAAGGAGGAGTTAACATGTAGAATTTGATACAATGGGCTGTGGTGGCATACATTATTTCATAGGCTTGAGACATGATTAGTCAAATTCATAGAGGATAGGTCCCTTAATTGGTACTGTATGGGTGTAAATAACCGGTATTGTATGTGTGTATAGTCCCGTCAAGTCACAGCTGACTTATGGCAACTCTGTAGGGTTTTCAAGGCAAGTGATTAAACAGAAGTAATTTGCCATTGACTTCCTCTGCAAAGTCTTCCTTGGTGGTCTCCCATTCAGGTATTGACCCGGCTTCACTTCCAAGATCTGACATTGGACTATGCTATACCATTCCACATCCCAAATGAGAAACAGTAATCCTTTGCATATCAGTGCGAGGGTGAAAAAGCAGGAGACTGTAGCCTCTGTACCCTGCTTACTCTGCCTTCAGGGGGCACTTGTTTGGTGAGTGTGTGGGGCTAGATGGACCAGATTAGATCGTCTAATCCAACATAATTGGTCTTATTTTCTTATTTAGAATACAAGCAGCATTCTTCTGAAACTGCAGAACGTAAGATGCATAGTCATGAACAAGATATCTCTTAGGGATCTCTCAAGACTCTCACTGCAGACCCTGATAAACTTCCAAGGGCTCTACCAGTTTGAATGCCACTGATTTTTAAATATTCTAATTTTATAGATGAGATGTTTGCTCCAGAGTGCCAATGACTTGCTTGCCAATGTCTTCCCAGTGGGCCACATAAACTCTCAGTGCTGCAGTGGCATTATTTTGTTGCTGCTAGACCAATTAAGCTGCTGTGAAAGCCTTGCTATCATTTCTCAAGCTTGGCTTCTCCTCCAACTTATTTTCTCTGCCTTGCTAATCAACATTTACACATTTTCCATTGTTTATTTTGCCATACTTAATTTCTGTACTCATTGTTGCATCCTTCCTCTTTTCCAGCTAAAGATATTTTAATAGTCATTCCTTCTCCACCAAATTAGCATAGCGGTGCATTCTTGACCCCTTATGGAACAATGCTGAACCTGGACCACAAGTACAGCTAGACTAAGCAGAGATAAGTCACAGAACAAAGATATATATGGTCATGAAGCAGTGTGTATCAACAATGTCAGAAGCCATCTGCAGTGATCCTGTCAAAGTAGGACAGAATATTGTGTCAGCAGGTGAAATTTACAATATAAAATCCGAGACAAAGGATAAGCAGGTATCAAGTAAAGAATGGGATTATGTAATGACCCAGCTTTCATCAGAACATCCTTTGCCAGATGGGAGTTCATGTACACATTCACTGTTACCAGTTTTGCCACTGAACCATGAACTTCAATAACTTTCATAAGATTCCTAGTAATATGTCGTTCATTTTCTCCAGTGTTATCAGATTCTCTAAATTCAAGGTAAATAAATGAAAGTTGTGGGTGTTGCTGTACTCAACAGCTTATGGTATATGAGAAAAAGAGCTGCAGAAGTGTCATTCTAAAAACCTTTGAAACTGGAGGCATTTTTTTTTTACAAATAATTATGTTTTACCCACAATGGACACTAACAACATGTAAAATGCCAGAAATATCTCTCAAGAACATATCAAGATCTCTTTTCTTGGAGGTATATTTATCAAATATTAGAATACAGAAATAAAGAAAGAAAGAAAGAAAGAAAGAAAGAAAGAAAGAAAGAAAGAAAGTTCTACTCCCTTTGAAATCTCTTAAATATTAGTCTTTGTTCTTGTAAAACTTGATTAGATTATCTCAGTGTTATGATAACTAATCTACAAATCTGATTTTTGAAATGCCTGTCTTGAATGACAGAATCACTTCCTTTCTAATATGTATGTAGAAATCACTGATATTATTCCTCTATTATAGTCAGGGCTGGCATCAGGATACCCTGAGGTGGGATAATTGCCACAGCCTGTGGCTTCAGGCAGGGCCCACTAACGTCTCCCTACTCACACATCTCCTCTGATACCTGCACTCACACTCTTCCACTGCCTGCTTGTGTGTCCTTTGCCAGCAGAGCTCCCGGCTGCATGTGCTGCCTAGAGGTGCTGGAGAAGGGCATGTGGGTGGTGCACAAATTATCAGCACTTGTGGTGGCCACTGCAGTGGCACTTCTAGCTGCACTCCCCCATTACCATTGTGGAAAGGCTATGAAGGCAGCTGTGCCTGCAGTTGGTGGGGAACTTTGCAAGTGGGCAGGGGAAAGACGAATTTATAATTGAATAGATACAAAAAAGAACACAGTTCAAGTTGACAGAGCAAATATTGATTTGCTTTCAGAACATTCATGCTGAAAACACATATTTAAGGTTAATATATCCTAAAACAGGGGGTGTCTGTTTTGTAGTAGTCAACAGGGAATGGAGATTGACGCTTATTTGGAAGTAATGTTCATGGATGAGACTCTTATCCCCCCCCCCTTTTTTAGAGTTGTAATGCTGGAATTCCAGGCTACATTCCCATAATTCCAAGGTGGGAAATGTCTTTTTCTTGAAAGCATTTCTGTGGGAAATCCCAGAAAGATATTTCTAAGATTTCAAAGATGATGCAGAACTTAAAAACAAAATACCCTTTAACAGGTACAAAGTATAACACAGGCAAACTGATCTTCAACCAATGGATGCTTTTTTGTTGCTGAAAAAATGTACCTATACTTATATATAAGGTTGTGCCAATTTCCACCAATTCCTCCCTCTGCATATCCACTAGGCTGTTCCTGAGGGTCCACTACTTTCCCTGGCTGAGTGGGGTGGGCATGAAGATCAGGACTTTGGACAGCCCTGAAAAAGGTGCCAGTACTCAGTACCAGTGAGTAACATCACAAAAAAGCCCTGCTTATCACTATAAGGAAGCCACGACCCACAGTTTGCAAAATCTGAGCAAGGATGTTAATGATAGGATGTTTCGGAGGTCATTAATAAGCTGGAAACAACTTGACGGCACTTAACACATACACATCCCTGTAAACTATGCACTTATCCTTACACTAACCTTGCAAATATGACACATAGCTAGAGCCTTCCCATACAAATTAATAACCAGATTAGTTTGTTATATTTAATAAGAATAACTTTGTGTCATCTGCAAACTTGGCCACTACACTATTCACCCATAGTTCCAGATCATTAATGAACAACTTAAATAGTACCACCTGCAATACTGATCCTTGTGGGATTCCACTGAGTACTTCCCTCCATTGAGAGAATTGTCCATTTATCTCTACTTTTGCTTCCTGTCATTTGATCATTTTTAATCCATAAGAGAACCTGCCTTCTTATCCCATGACTGCTAAGTCTACTCAGAAGTCTGTGGTGTGGTACCTTGTCAAAAGCATTTTGAAAGTCCAAGTATATAATGTCTACCGGGTCACAGTTATCTACATGCTTGCTCACTTTCTCATAGAACTCCAAAAGGTTGGTGAGGCAGGACTTCCCTTTTGCAGAAGCCATGCTGATTTTTCCTCAGCAGACTTTGTTCCTCTATGTGCTTAATAACTCTGTCTTTTATTACAGTTTTTACTAATTTGCTTAGGACAGACGTTAGGTTAACTGGCCTGTAATTTCCTGGTTCCAGTTTCATCAGTTGGTAGCCATTGAATCCAGTATTGTCCTATAGCATGGAGTGCTGGTAAAATGTTTTGGGTTATGTCCCACTTTTATTAAGCTCCAGTAACCTCTTTCAATTGGTTCCCCATGCAAGTCAATGTCTTGAATGTCTGCCAGTACCCTCACTCACACCCTTTGCATGTGGCTGTGTGTGAGGGGAGTAACTAAACAGTACCAACCAAAGTAGAGTTACCCCATTCTAAATCCATTGAAGTCAATAGGCTTATCATGGTGTAACTCCATTTAGGACTGCACTATTGAATGTATTGACTACATCCCCTATTAGATTAAAAGACAGAAGATGGAGAGGGATTGGAAGAGGAAATTGGAAAAGTTGCTACAAGTAGAAACAGATTTGAGAGAAAAGTGGTATCAAGCTTACATTCAATCTCATTCTATGGGCTTAGAATCGTGTAACATAAGAAGAATACTACTGATAAGACCAAAGGGCCATCATGAGAGGTGGAAAAGGTTCTCGTTATCTATTTTTTCCATGCCTTGTATAATTTTATAAATGTCTGTTATGTACTTTGTTAATTTTTGGTCTACATTTGAAAAAAATCTTTAGCCTCTTCTTATGAGGAAGTGATTCCATCATCCTGATGATTTTATTTGATAATTTATTTTTATTCATTGTCATTGAAATAAAACCCCTATTAAAACAAAAGCTTCCTTCTGTGAGTACCATGCTTCTGTGACTAGAGAGCTAGATGGTTATCTTTTTAATCAGGGAATGCAAACTCTAATACTGCATATCACTTTGTTTTTTCAGGTCTCTCTCTCTCAACGGTTTATATCAAAAAAATAATATCATTTCCATGAACGAAAAGGAGCAAATACTCTAGGACTCCACTGATATACTGACTACCATGTTGAAACATTTTCAGTAAGTACAAGGAGTTCACATGTTCATGCTTTAAAAACACAGACAAAAATGCCCATCTCATTTGTTTTCATGGTTTATGTGAAAAGGGAAAACATGGGCACAAAAGAAGCAAAATAAGGCAAAAATGAATGGCTCATGTAATATATATAGAAAATATGTATGCAAAATCAGGAAACAGTGAAAGAGACAATTGCACTGAGTCAACCCATGGAAGAGTTATGGAACTGAATAGGAACAATCCATCTGCCACTACTGATAGAGGGGCCCCATCTCATTCCAACAGAGACATGTGAGATATATCTGAGATGTCTGGAACACCATGAAGTTTTAAAACTGTGTTGTGTTTTATGTCAGTTTTACTGTTTTTATAGGTTTATTTGCTTTATGTGGTTTTTCTTTAAGGGGTTGTAATGTACCTTGAGTATTAGAAGAAGGCTGGTAAGAAATGTAAGAAATAATAAATAATATAAATGGATTTGCAAAGAGCAGCACAGTTTGAGCTGCTCAAAAAGTACTGCTTTGGAAGGACTATAGCTTTACCCTTTCCCACTTCTTTTCAAGCACCATCATCACCTCATCATCAGTTGTTTCAGCACCCCCCCCCCCATCTACATCTTCTTTCTGGGGTCTTGATTGCTACCAATTGGAGCTAACAAGTGAATGTGATGATGTTAAACTGTCGTAGCTGGCTACAGGATCATAACACAAAATTAATTCGGAGTGAGGCTAGTGCTTCTCCTGTATAATTGATGAAAGCCTTTCAAAGGTGCAAAAATGATCTTATGAAAAGTGTTCCTCTATGGTAAGTCTTTATGAGGACTTTCCATATGTGTACAATACACAGACCAATTGACTCATTCCTGTTATAGAGACAAGCAGCTGAAAGGAGAGAGAGCAGAAATATGCAAGTTTCCAATATGTGTTGAAGCCTGCAAAAAGAGGAGAAGATGAAAAAAAAAGAAGAGGAGGAGTAGGAGTAGGAGAAGGAGATTGGATTTATACCCCGCCCTTCACTACCCAAAGGTGTCTCAGAGTGGCTTACAAACTCCTTTCCCGTCCCCTCCCCACAACAGACACGCTGTGAGGTAGGTGGGGCTGAGAGAGCTCTTGACAGAAATGGCTCTTTTTCAAGAACAGCTCTTATCAGAACTATGGCTTACCCAGGGTCATCCAGCCAGGTGCAAGTGGAGGAGTGGGGAATCAAACCCGGTTCTCCCAGATTAGAGTCCATGCACTTAACCATTACACCAAACTGGCTCTCAGGTAGTTCCACTGAGCTGAGCATTGTTAATAAGATTAGCAAATGAGTGAGACAGCTACATGGGAACCCTAACCAGCAGGGATTTTTTTTTTCCATCCTTCCTCCAGGCTACTCAAAGAACTCTTAGGAAAGAAAAGCATGCTTCAGCCCAAATAGTGGGAAAGGCAATTTTGCACCTATTTCCATCAGAAAATTGGAGGCAACAGACACTGGGGGTGGGGAAAGAGTAAAGGCTGCCTCATGCTGTTCAGCCAATGAGAGGGCAGAGAACAGAAGCTGTTCCCCTGTTGATTGGCATTTTTTTTTTGCTGTGGAATCCTCCACTATCCTGTCCCTGTGGCAACAATGTGGGATTTGCTGGCCACTTTGGGGGCAAGTAGGAATTTTTTGGTCTCTACCTGATTGACTTGGATGAGAGACATTTATTCATCTGCTTCACATTTGTTGCTGGGTTTTATAAATAGGCCTGATCATGGCGAGGCCAAAACTGGGGTTAGCAGGATTGGGGGGGGGGTGAGGTGCTTGTTGCCTAATTAGATTGGCAAGCACCCCAAGACAACCAGGGATGGGAGGATGGACCCATATCAGCCACTGATGGCTGCACAGTGCCACAGAGCTGTTGCGAGGTTAATCCTTTGGTGCTGAATGTGAACATTTATACTCTATGATGTGTGGGATGGGGCTGATGGGCAACATCTCTCTGCACATGTTTGGTACAGGTGAGGAAAAGCAGGCATGGCCTATGGCCAGTGTTGGTTGTCCAAATGCTGGCAAACCCAATGGGCAGTAGGGGTGTGCATTCAGATACACTTGAGCTGAAAATATGCCTGAAAAAATACATAGTTGGTATTTTGGGGGTTATATTTGGCATCCCAAATATATCCAGGATTGTTTTTTGAGATACCATGAAAATGCATGCTCCCGGGGACTGCTCTATATCTTTTCTTATTTTCCACTTTGTTTTTGTGTCTCCAAGGGGTGTTATATGGGCTTGCCAGACTGCTTGTGTTAATTTCAAGTATCCTTGACAGTTTCAAGAGGGTTTTCTTCTTTGCCAGAGGTTTTTGTGTGTGTGTGTGTGTCCCTCTTGCAAACTTGGCTGAGTTCATACCCCTGGTTGAAATCCTTAGCCCACAGTCCCTCTGTGAGCCCTGAAGGGCTTTACAATCTGCCAATTAATATCTTCTGGTGGTCCCCAGCCTATGATCATCCATCTCACTTCAACTAGGGCCAGGGCCTTTTCAGCCCTGGCCCCTACCTGGTGGAAAGAGCTCCCATATGAGATCAGGGCCCTGTGGGACCTTTTACAGTTCTGCAGGGCCTACAAGACAGAGGTCTTCTGCTAGACTTTTAACTAAGGGGATGTATATCTGTCCCTCTCTACTGGGCCTCCCCTCAGTGGGTCAGAACTGCATACCAGAGATGGCATCTGTGAGGCCTTAATTTTAACTATAACTTGCACCACATGAATGATGCCATATTTTATTGGTATTTTAACTGTTTTAATTTTGTATATTGTATTTTCTACCAAATGTGATGTAACCCACCCTGAGCCTGCTATGCGGGGAGAGTGGGATATAAGTAAAAAAAAAATAACTAAATGAATTTTTACAGTGTTGCTGCGCAGTGCTTGGATTTGTTCTCCTGTGGTTTAGCATGAGTCCTGTTGAACTTGCACATTGGTTCTGCTGAGCATACAAAGGTGCCCCTCCAACCTTAAATTTTCACTGGAGAGATTCTCTGGTTTGACTGGTTTTGTTGTGCTTGCACTGCCACAGGGGCATTGGGTTCTCCTGGGCTTCTGTGCATTGTTGCCTCCCCATCTTGAGTTTCCTCTGTAGAAATTCTTTGATTTGATTTTGGTGCTTTTGGCTTGGCATGTTGGCTTGTCGTTCTACTGGGATTACTGGATTTTACAATGATTCTGTTGGACTTGCTGTTGGTTCTCAGTGATTGCTACTTTGGGGTTTGGGGCCCTAAAAGCAGCTTGCAGGTGACCCCCTTTATTTCGCCCTACATAAGAAACAATGAAGAATGGCTCGGGCCACCCTGTTAAGATGTCCTTAAAATCGGACCTTTTGGCCCTATCTACTTGAAACTTGGGAGTTATTTAAAGGACAGGCCCAGCAGCTCCAGTCTAATGTTGGTGTTTGTACTTTTAAAAACAACCTCTCAGCCACCCAGAATGTTTCCCTATAGGACCCAGAAAATTCAGACTCTCCCCCCTAAAAAAAAAAATCAAATTTGAATAACATACCAGTATTTGGAATTCAGGAATATTGGAAATGCCACTATTTTTGTGGTCCAATACCCAACTGCCCCCACACATTTTTTTTAAGCACACCCCATTAGGGTGTGTATGGGGGCAAAAGGTTTTTCCAAACAATTGTCTGTGCTTCCTTGGATCTACCCATAAAATATTTCCTGCATTAAGAGGAAGCACCAAAATTATGGAAAAGGACAGATTTTTAAGGGGAAAAAAGACTCTTGAAGTATAACATATTTTATGGACAGTGCCTTAGAAAGGCCCTCTTCTCCCTTTGAGGTCCATGTTATAAGAGTCCCGTATAAATGTACCTATATCAAACAAAGTATTTATAGGGAATTCATAGGCAATTAATCCTTGATGGTAAAATATCTACTAAACAAGAATTTATTCATGGTCATGTATTTTTTGGTTGCTCTTCCCTTAACACCTATCCTTTCAAAAGGTGGCATCATCAAAACAACCATTCATGACATCTTGTTCTGATGATACATTACATTCCAATGGAAGGATGGACTGATGATCTACTTTGCTGATATAGTGCTACAGAAAAATGTCAGTCTTGTCATATGTTAACAAAATAAATCACACAGATACTATGATTCCCAGAAGACAATCTTACCCTGGAAAAAAGAGGATGCCAAAATGCTCCTGATATCATGGATTCATCTCTGAAGAGGTGCAGTTGGGAGAGGTTTTGTTTTTATTAAGTATGAAAACTAGTAGGGTCATCAGCCATTTAAACATTTATTATTTGTTTAATATTCTTATTTTAACTAATTAATTAATTAATTGAAATGTAAATACATTTGTTTGCAAATTACCAAATCCAAATGACTTTGTTGTGAGAATTAAGGCAGTGTAAAATAATGTACAAATTAATAAACAATGACCAAGCACTGTTAACAGGAAAAGTCAAAGTTAATCCTTTCTTTTTCATTATGTACTACAGAAACATGTCAACCAAAATATGTTGTGTGTATTAAATATTAATTCTTGTGTGCAGAAATGAAAATTACTTTCACAAATGTAGCAAATTTACCAAATAAAGCTTGCAGTCCCAAATAAGAAAGAAAATCAGTTCCTCAGAACTGTTCTTCAGAGCAATGAAATCCTTAACATCTCTTCCCCTATTGGTCCTTGGCTGGATGTACAATGTGCCAACTGTACTATAGCACAACTGGCTATTATCTGCTTACATCCCATAAAGTGACCCATCTGTCTAATTTATCCCTATAGTTGTGAGCACAAGTTTACAGTGCTCAGAATATGAGTAGCCCAAAGAAGCAGTAAGACAGCTGGATCTTTCTTCATGATATGGGCATCAGTTTCCTATTCCAGAGTTAGGGATGCTATAGCATGCTCATGCTGCAGTATGCTTAGTATTACAAATACTTGGGCAAAGTCTAGCACACAAGGATTTCTAAGGCGCCATTATTATGGGGGATAACCTTCTACATTTCTAGCTGAATATGCAAATAGGGGTAAATTATGGCCTATGTAATCTTACATATAAATCTGCAACCAGAAGTAGAGGACAGTACTGTGTAAATATCAGTAATCAACATGAATCGAACCCTGTCTAGTTCCCCATGATCTATGAAAGTAGTAAAATGATGCTTCCCTCCACCCTTTGAAATGTATGGCAATGGAATGTTAATCTGTTTTGATGGTTAACCATGTGAAACAGAAGTCAGAACTCCTTTTCTTCCCCCTTAATTAGACTAAATTACATTTACATTGGGTTGTTGTTATTACTGTATTGGTGGGACATCTAATATCCCTTTGTAAATGCTACTTTGCAACTATAGACATTAGGTGTCATGTTCTATGACAATGACAATCTATTTAGAAAGCTTGTCAGCAAAATCAGTCCCAGTGGTCCCAGTACTTGTCATCCAGCACCACGACATTATTAGTTTGCCCCTGCTTTTGTTCTAGGTAAAGGTACAAAAGTAAACTTAAACAGATTTATTACTGACTTCCTTATTAAAGATTTATTGTGGCATGATTTTTTGTGTGTGTGTGAACTAGAGCCCACTTCATCAGATGGAAGAAGTGTATCCTTTCTTGGTATACATATAGGTGTACAAATATAACATTATAAATTAGACACATGGTTTGGATCAGGGTCAAATGAGGGAGGCCCCAGGTGCAATTTTTGTCCAGAGGCCCATGATGCTTCTTTGCAGCCCTGCTCATTCTTCCCTATATTACGTAATCAAGTAATCAATAGGAAAACAGATCAGTGAAGCCAAATCAACTATGGTTAGAAGGAAGGACAATCTCTATGACAAACTGTGATTGACTTTTCACTGTACTACTACTTCTTTTTTCCATCAACACGATAGGATCCAACAAAACAACCAGACTTCTTACTGAGTCAGCCAAAGAAAAGCTCACCATAGTGGGCATTAGCAGCCCCTTCCAGAACTCTAGCCTTACCAACCAGCATCATCTCCGTTTAATCTGGATTCCACATAATTGGAATCCAGTGGCACCTTTAAGACCAACAACGTTTTATTCAAGGTGTGAGCTTTTGTGTGCACTCACACTTCCTCAGATACATTGACACTGAAGTTAACAGTTAATATATAGAGACAGATGCCTCTACATAGATGAACAGCAAATTAGCATACAACTTAATGAAGATGTTCTGACAAATGCAAAGGCCAAACAGCAATAACAAGCTAAGTATACACAATCACAAGGTGACCATTTGTTTGGATTTAATTGGGGGGGAACAGAGTAGTAATAAATATGTCAAAATGGGAGACAGGTGTGAGGAGTTATCTTTTTTAATTGTAAAAAGTAATGAACTGGGACCCTGTTTTTGTGCTCCATTTCCCTCCTCTCATGCATGCAGTTATCCTTTTCTTAGAGGTGTTGTCAGAGAAATCTATTCCAATATATTGCATTGCATTACAATCACTATTCTAATATAATATTTTTTTAAAAAAAGAAATATATTAAAATACAGAGAATATATAGCCCTTAACATTGAGATGTTTCAGCTCTATAGAACAGTGCTGTAAAATACAGTCACTCCAACCAGCTAGGGGATGAATGTTCTGTTTGAGCATTGTGGTTGAAATTCTCTCTTGGCATGTATCATTTGGACAGCATATTGTTGATGGCAGGAGGTTTGTGGTTCCCGCTTCTTGCACACATGCAAGGTTCTTTTGGCACCCTTAGTCAAAGTTAAGTGAAGGAGACTTCACATTAAGTGACAACAGCCTACCCCCAATCTCTTTATTTCTGTTCCATCATAGGATTAATGAAGAGGCTGTCAAAGTTTTGTGATAGATGTTGGTGCATTAGAGTGACAGTTGTTCATAGTACATTATTGCAAAGCTGCACTTTGACTGATGAAGGAACCAGAATTGTTCTAAGGCACATCTATTGAAAGGGGAGCTGACTTCAAATATCCATGTGCATTATGGATGGGAATTATTTCTGCACTTTTTCCAAAGCTATAATATCCTTTTTAAGGTGTGGTGACCAGAATTGCACACAGTATTCTTGGTGAGATGTTTCAGCTCTATAGAACAGTGCTGTAAAATACAGTCACTCCAACCAGCTAGGGGATGAATGTTCTGTTTGAGCATTGTGGTTGAAATTCTCTCTTGGCATGTATCATTTGGACAGCATATTGTTGATGGCAGGAGGTTTGTGGTTCCCGCTTGTTGCACACATGCAAGGTTCTTTTGGCACCCTTAGTCAAAGTTAATTGAAGGAGACTTCACATTAAGTGACAACAACAGCCTACCCCCAATCTCTTTATTTCTGTTCCATCATAGGATTAATGAAGAGGCTGTCAAAGTTTTGTGATAGATGTTGGTGCATTAGAGTGACAGTTGTTCATAGTACATTATTGCAAAGCTGCACTTTGACTGATGAAGGAACCAGAATTGTTCTAAGGCACATCTATTGAAAGGGGAGCTGACTTCAAATATCCATGTGCATTATTGATGGGAATTACCTCATCTAATTCGGAAAGAGT
>NW_015160242.1:322255-339369 GCF_001447785.1 Gekko japonicus
AAGAGTGTCACAGAGGGCAATAAAACCCCTATATAATTAAATATAAATAGTAAATAATTAAATGCTAGCCTAAAAATATGAACAATTTCCAAAGAGCAGAATTTAAAGGAGATAAGCATAGCAACAAAACCGCTTAGCACTTGTACAGTGCTAGGTGTGCAAAATCATTAGATAATTAAACTGTACAGGAATCCTATGAGGCCACTGTGGGGATAAATGAAGTTTTCAGGAACACTAGCTCAGCATGTTTTGATTGCCATGGTTTAAAACTGCCAATAAAAGGGTGATGTAAAGCCCCAGAGAATAAAGTTCCTAACAATTCTGAAAACAAATCTGAATTTATATTTGATAAATATGTATGAATAAAATATATATTCATACTTTTAAAAGAAACATTATTATTTCTTGCATTTGTTAAAAACAAACACACAACGACTCTAAGTGACCTGGTGATTCCCCTTCCAGAGAATGCTTTCAAATATTCTAGTGCCCCATTCATGGTCTGAAAATCAAAGTAGGTAGACACCATATCACTTTGATGATTCTAAGGCAGCATCCACATGGGGAAGTAAAAGCATGCCCCACCACAGTGTTAACAGCAAGTGGTGTGGCAATAGGCAAGAATGGTGACCACAGGTCCCTATTCACAAACCACTCACTGCTACAGCCCACCCCACCTCCACTCCTCTCCCAATTTTTTAACTTAGTTGAGCCCGTACAAAAAGTAAAGATGAAACAGCAAGTTCACTGTCCCACCTTCAACCTGGAACCCTCCATTTTCCTCTCACTTTTTGTTTTCCAAATGAGATGTGTTGGAACAATATAGAGAAAGCCTTTTAAAGAGATAGAAATGGAGAAATGGCACACTACTGCCACCATTTTGAATTCAGAGCTTAACTTCACCCACTCCCTGTGTTAGCTATGTACTCCATCTGTAGTCACCCAGCAGTTTCCCCTTTACTTCGGAAAAAAAATCAGGTTTCCACAGTAATTTCAATTCCATCTAGTCCAGCATTGTGCTTCAGCAGTGGCCAGTTGCCTTTTGGAGTTCACAAGCAGGACATGAAGGTATTCACCCTTCCTTGCAGTTTGTCTTCAGGCTTGAGTTTTGAGACATATAAAGCCTATGAATGTACTTTTCCATCCAATGGGGTCACATGACCTTGACAGCATTTTAAAAAACCTTGTTTTCAGAGTTCTACAACTTTATATATTCATCAACCATAATTAAGTCAATTGTTCTGTATTTTTTCACACCCCTGAACTTTTAATATTTTTTATAAATTGTAGGGTGTCAGGACCATTTTTTCCTCTTTGCATTGAAATGGAACCTGAAATTACTAAGTACAGTGAAATTTCTGTTCTTATATTTTCTCCCTGTAATATCAGGTTATGGTATTGGGTGAAACTGATTGCATCCATGTTTGCAACCATTCATTCCTTGGATAGAAATTTTGTGATATCAGGATTTGTGCAGAACTTATTGCTGGGTGTCAGGACCTTAGTCAGCCATGTCTTCATGAATGGGCAGCTCTCTGTTTTTGATGGTCTTTATATATTAACAAAGAAGAGCATCTTGTCTTCAGAGATGTGGGGGAGCAATGTGGCACAATGTAGGTAGTCAATAGGTCAGAGTGGGTTTAATACATCCATAACCTCATAAACACCAATGAGAAGTATGCAGGATTTGACTTGTCATGTAAAGCATGGCAGACGGATAATAGAACACCAAAAAAAAAGGCTTTAGCAGATGTGCAGATCTGTTGTTTAAATGGGGCAAATTAGCAGGACCCAAATGCAATTGTGGTGCAACCCACCAAACTACTTTTCATCTGTCACAGGAATGTGAGCATTTTGTTTTCTGGGGAGATGTGATGCAGCTCTTTGAACTTTTCCCATCTGCAATGGAGTGGATTGACAATTTAGTTAGTACTATTTAGGGGCATTGTTCAATCTGTCTGCATACCCATTGTATCAACTTGGTTATGTATTTTATATTATGGCTGCGGTCACATGAAGTATTAGCCACGCTACAGAGACAGAAGACAGGCAGATTTTCCGGGCGTGATCACATCGCAACATCTAGGAAGCGTAGAGCTCCCATGGCGAACCTGAGGCTTTCCGCCGAAGATACGGAGTTAAAAACTAGTACCTCCGAGGTACTAGTTTCCGGAAACTGTGGGCCAAGGGCTGGCATCTGATCGCGTTTCTGGTTAGGGTTAGGGTTAGGGTGGTGGCATATGGCGCCCACCCATGTCCTTTCGCAAACAGGGTTCCCCCCCCATGTCTCCACAAGATGCGCACAAGCACCCAACGGCGCATGCACACAAAGAGAAAAGCGAAAGTGCCGTTTTGGCTTTAAAAAAAATGACCCCATTTGTCACGGCAGCGGCACCTAGCCATTGCTGGTGTGATCACGCCGCGCCGATTCTTTGCCGCGCTGCAGGATTGTCATGTGATTGCCACCCTTGTTTACCCACCAGCGCCGAGGGAAGGACCCATGGTGTGCCACTGGTAGGGGCATTGTTCAATCTGTCTGCATACCCATTGTATCAACTTGGTTATGTATTTTATATTATGATATGTTTCCTATGTGAAATTTTGCCATACAATAAATAATAAATAATCCCTGCAATATTTAAGGCTGCAATACCTAGGAAAGGGCAATAGGGATCAAGCTGGTGACATATACAATACAACCCCAATGGTTTTCTTTTAAATGCCTGTTGTAAGGAACAGGTAATCCCCCCCCTTCTCCATGGTTAGTAAACGTCAACGGTTAGAACTTGCTTTCTTATACAAAAATAGTAGGAAGACCTGAGAGCCTTTAGGCATGTCTTCTCTCTATGCAAGGTCAGCTCCATTTTGAGGAGAAGTGAGGAGTTGGATTCAATTCAATTCAATTACCTTTATTGGCATTGACATTAAAAAGAGTAATATACAAAAGATAAGATAAAGAATGAATACCAATCAAAGAGAAAAACAAAACCTTCTAAGATAGTCTAAAATCAATGTAAAATAGTCTCAGTTTCATATCTCCTGAAAACAAGTTCTGTATTACAATATTGTACTATGAATAAAAAGAGCATTCTGCAAGAACTCTGCCACAGAAACGGTTAGGAGTTGGATTCATGTGGGAGATAGTGTACTAGCAGAAATGTTGAGTGTTAATTAAAGGAACATTCTGATCGGTTGTAGTTGTGGGGTGATCGTGCCTTTATCTCCTATAACTTTAAGTTTGTTGTAGTGGTTAAGTGTGCGGACTCTAATCTGGGAGAACCGGGTTGGATTCCCCACTCCTCCACTTGCACCTGCTGATGTGACTTTGGGCAAGCCACAGTTCTGTCAGTGCTGTTCTTGAAAAAGAGCAGTTTCCGTCAGAGCTCTCTCAGCCCCACCTACCTCACAAGGTGTCTGTTGTGGGGAGGGGAAGGGAAAGGAGTTTGTAAGCCGCTCTGAGACTCCGAGTGAAGGGTAGGGTATAAATCCAATCTCTTCTTGTCTCTTCTTCTTCTTAGATGAAAGTACCACCTACTTTCACTTGGATCTTTGCATCAGAATCTCAGAACAATGAATGTGTGAAGATGATAATTAAGGAATAGTATTTTGTCTCTGTCTGAGAGTTGTGTGTTACCAGACTAAAGAGGAAAACTATAAAGTATTAGTTAGGCTGAAGGAGATTATTTTGTGTGTCTGTGTGTGCAAAGAGCCTGACAACTGAATCATGACTGAAATTTGATGGTTTTTTAATTTAGTTTTAATAAACATTGTCTTTTTTCCAGCTTGTCCTATCTGTGTCTAACAGCTGCTCACTACCCATGAGAAAAATCAGCCTCAGAGAGGCATGTTTATGTAAATCTTAGGGGGCTCTCATGCCTGTGGTTCAGGATTGAGAGGTCTCCTTGTGAGAAAGTACTGTCCTGGCCCTGGGTAGCAGCAGTGACACAGGTAATTGAAGAGCTGTAGAAAATAAGGGTTAGTGGTGGAAAATTTTGTACATGCTTGTGCATGGTTTATTATTTTGCTAGACAAATATGCTTAGGGCATGTTTGGAGATGTGCATGGGCCTCTAAGCATGACAGAAGATGTTCATGAAATAGATGTCACTCTGGAATGGGATTTGGAGGTGTCTCCTGGTGCCAGTGTTGTTTCAGCAGAGCCATCCTGCAGAGACAAATAGATGTAGAGGTGAATGGCCATTGAAGACAGAAGCTTGTGGGAACTGCCCTAAGAGTGTCAAGTGAGTCTGAGGGAGAAGAAAATGATTCAGGAGCAAAACTCATAGATTTATGGTACAGGCCTGATTTAAGGAAGTTGGATTATTAGCCTTTACAGAGAAGAATGCTGTATAGCCACTCCTCCACATGCAACCATCTGGGTGACCTTGGGTCAGTCACAGTTCTCTCAGAGCTGTTCTCTCAAGAGCAGTTATTTCGGAGCTTTCTAAGCCCCACCTACCTCACAGGGTGTCTGTTATGAGGAGGGGAAAGGAAAGGAGATTGTAAGTCATTCTGAGACCTCCTCCTCCTCCTCCTCTTCCTCTGGTAGTGAGACCCATTGACAGGGAGAAAATTATAAATATTTTAAATATGTAAATGTAAATAAATACATCTTGATGTTACAGCAGTGAAGAGAAGAATCTAGTGGCCGTCACCACATCTTGTGGTACAGGACAAGCAACTGATAGTAATGTTCTTATGGCCAAAGAACATTATAACTGTAACTTATGTCTTTCCCACATTTTTTTAAATCCATTTCAGCCCCAAACTTCTTTAGAGAGAGCCAGTTTTTTGTAGTGGCTAAGTGTGCGAGCTCTAATCTGGGAGACCTGGGTTTGATTCCCCACTCCTCCACTTGCACCTGGCTGGATGATCTTGGGCAAGCCGTAGTTCTGATAAGAGCTGTTCTTGAAAAAAGAGCAGTTTCTGTCAAGAGCTCTCTCAGCCCCACCTTCCACACAGGGTGTCTGTTGTGGGGAGGGGAAGGGAAAGGAGTTTGTAAGCCGCTCTGAGACACCTTTGGGTAGTGAAGGGTGGGGTATAAATCCAATCCAATTTCTTCTTCTTAGGTGATCTCCTGATTTCCACACACATTTCTGTGCCATTAGTTTGTACTGAATTCCCTCCCCCACCCTGGTTCTTTGGAAAACCCTTTTTCCTTTGATTGCCTTCTGGAAGCTCATGTTGACTTCCCTATTTCCTTGTACGTAATGTTTCTATTAATTTTCTTTGTCTCCCAGCCCACTTTTTGATGACTGGACTGCCCTCATCATCAAACCACTCCCTCTCCTCCCTGAAGACAATGGGTTTTATTAAATGGCACTAAAATATCAATATATCAATACAACATTGTAATAATAGATTTAGCAGGAATACAAGATTGTAATAATAGATTTAGCAGGTTCTTTGAATTTCTGGTTCTATTTTTTTAAAAGTAAGTCTCTATCCTATTCCTTTCCTGAGATATGCCTTTTTCCTTATGACGGAAGGAGATAGAGCCCTACTTTAAAAGAAATAAATAAATCTGGGAATTCAGAGAACCTGTGATACCACTGATGATGCCACCAATGATGATAGCACCCTCCCTTGAAGATCCTGATTATTTAAGGTATGTACAGAAGAAAATAAACTGACTCCACAGCTGTAAAAAATGAAGAAAAAGGACAGATGTGAGGAAGAACCACATCCAAACCAATTCCAACGCTTGTGGATCAACTGCCAAGAAAATCAGGAGTAAATCAACTGTGCAGAAAAGCCTTTAGTATATACAAATGTACACACTGTGTGTAACACATGATCTGTTTGAATTTAGTTTTTGATGTTTGATGTTTTCATTCATCATTATCTCCTATACAGTAGAATATTAGGAGGATCTTATCTTGGTGCAGTTGCGGTGGGAGATGTATGTACTGAATTGCACTCCCCTCAACTTCAGTGTCTGAAAATTTATCATAACACTGAATTCTATAAAGTTTGCTCTGACTTGGCTTACAATTAGGAACTGTCAAAACAGACTAATGGACTGGCCCACTGTAAAACAGTGGACAGAAGAGGGACCTGCTAGATCGGACCAGTGGTCCATTTATTCCACTATTCTATTTGTGGCCAACCAGTTGCCCTAGAGGGCCAATAAGTAGGGCATATAGGATAAGGCTTCTCCCAGCATGGGCATTTAGAGATTTACTGCCTCTGGGTGGTTCCCTTTAGATATCATGGTTATTTGCCTTCTCCTCTATGAATTGAATATCAGCAAACCTGGCTATGACACTGCTTGCCCCTAATTTCAGATCATTTATAAATAAATTAAATAACACTTTGTCTGGTATGACTGGACACTTTGTACAGTATCAATAGCTATGGAACTCTGCTGCTTCCTTCCTTCCTTCCATTGTGTGAATTTTCCATTGATTTCTATTCTTGGTTCCTATTCAACCATTTGTTAATCCATAAGAGTACCTGTCCTGTTATCCCGTAACCACTAACCTTACTCAGGACCTTGTCCAAAGCCTTTTGGAAGTTCAAGGATATAAACTTTACCAGATCACCCTTATCCACATACATTAACCTTCACAAAGAACTCCAAAGGTGTAGTCAGGCAGAACTTCCCTTTGCATGCTGATTCTCCCTGATTTTGTTCCTTTATTTGCTCAAGATTTCTGTCTTTAATAACAGTTTCTGCTAATAAAAGTTTCTGCTTGACCTGTAATAGGTCAAGATAACAATAACTCATAATGCCAGACAATGCATCCACCTGAACTGAATCGAGACTTAGGTTTCCTGTCTCATTACCAATGATGATTTCTCCACACCTATTACCCCCCTGCATCTCTCACCTAAATCCAATCATGGCTGCTATTGTCATTTGCCTGCTATTGTCATTTGCCTGCTTTTGTCATTTGCCTGCTAATGTCATTCGGTATCTGAAATCACTCTACTTTCCAATAAATAGGACAGATGGACTCCCATTCTGGCTGTATCTGAAGAAGTGAGCAGTGAGTCCCAAAAGTTCATACCTTGCCACAAAGTTTGTTAGTCTTTAAGGTGTTACTGGACTCTTGCTCTTTTCTGCTGGAATAGTTATTAGGCTTACTAGCCTACAATATTCTGGAGCTCCTCTGGACTCCTTAAAAAGTGCTACATTTGCTACTTTTTTAAAGGGAAGGTGATTTTAGTTGCATATTAAATATACCGAAGTAATGCAATAAATAGCTTTTTAACACTCCTTTGCACATTTTTTCCTCATTTCCATAAGAGCACATTCTTATTGATTTGGATTGGAAGCCATTACTTCTAAGATATTGAATAAATATAGTATACTAATGGCTGTGTTTTATATTAATCTAGGTTAAAACCTACTCTCCCTGCTTCTTTTCTTTCTTTCTTTTTCAGGATACAGAATTCAGCACAGATGCTGGCACGTAACTACAATAACAAAAACAAATTGGTATATGTTGTATATTTCAAAACAGGTGAAAAATTATTCTTATAAATGCTGATCTGTTATTTCTAAAAGTGGTACTAAAACCCTTCAATATTTTATTTTAAAATAAATTGCAGTAATTAAACTTATTGTGCTTAATGATAAAATATGTGTTTTAATAACAATGATTTGAGATACCTGGATATTGCAAAATGTATGAATAATGTATATGGTGGGTGGTTGGGGGTAGGGTGGGGAGACAGTTTTAATAACCTGAGTCAGGCACTGCAAGTTTAACAATCATCCTTTATCTGATTTAATGAAAACAACTTATGTCTGTGAATGATGACAGCAAATCTCTTTTTCTTTACCCAAAGCTGCGTTTAATTCAAAATATTTAAACCAAGCTCTGTATTCATAAAAAAATAGGTTAACAAACAGGCACCTGGGGTTAATTGCTACTTAATGTGCACTGCATTACTTATGTTATTTTCATCTCTTGCAAATGGAGTTAATTTGTTTACATGCATATGATGCGATATCTGATCCAAATACTGTTTTACAGATGAAAGGATGGCAACATCTGAAAACTCCCCTTTCATCCCTTTTGCAGGCACTGAGGCAAATTGTGATTTTAATAATAACAGATGATATCAGTCAGGGCACCTCAGAGATTACATAGTTATGAATGTGATCCATTATGCCTTATGAATAAAGCATACTATTTGCCTCTGAAACAGAATAAGAGCAAAAGGGAACTTCAAGGAGAAAGAAAGCTGGGCAAGAAGACATTAAAAGAAAGCCAACACGGTACAACAGAAACAGAAGTCTACCAGACCATAAAAGAAGGCAGACCTGTCCGTTGGATAAAACAATAAAAACAGATTTAAGAGAAGGATGTTCAAATAGCTTTAAACTGGCATCCTAACAAATTACCATAAACATCATCCTTTACATGAGGCTTGAAGTATGACATTATGAATGTTTACAATCTTAATTCAATGGGTATTATTCCTGTGTTCCTCAGCCATCACATGCTATCATGTTTTATTTAGGAAGACAGAAGGGTTAAAGAAAGGCTACTGCATGTGTATATACCCCTTTCATATGCAGCCTTTTGTATTCATTGGATAACTTTTCTGTGCCTCTCCACTGTATTTTCTTTCATGTCCTTTAGGTGTGCATACCTCAAAGGCAATCATTGTGTAAACAATGTAATTAAGTTAAATCAACTTACTCTGCATGATTGCTGAACCCAAAGGGGGCACATTAAAAGCTTTCAGCATTTGATGATGGGTTAACTAAAAATGATGGGTTAACTGGCGTGGGTAACCTAGATGAGGCAGGCTAAAGTCTGACACTGACGGATGTGTCAGGAAATAACTGTTTAAAGATAATGGCCATAGAAGGAAATGTACACACCAAGGGCATTTCAAGAAGAAAGCATTTGGGGTTTCTATGCATGTGCCAGGAGTTTCCTAGTGAATATGGGGCAACTAGAGTGATAGTGTTAAATGATCCTTACCAACTTGATTCTGACCAACAGGGAAGAACTGGTTGACAAGGTGAAAGTAGTGTGCACCCTGGGTAGCAGTGACCATGAAATTTTGGAATTTACAGTCTTGGGGAAGGTAAAAGCTGTATATAGGCCTTGGTCACACGGGCCACATATCGCGGGGGGAGGCGTGGCTAATTGCCCCGGTCACACGGGCCACATATTGTGGGGGGAGGCGTGGCTAATTGCCCCGGCACAGCTTGATCCACGATTACACAATCAGATGTGCCGGCGGCACACCACAAGTCCTTCCCTCAGCACCGAGGCACCGGAGGGGAATGCCGTGCACCGGCGCGATCACACCACTGGCGTCAGGAGGCAGCCCGGGGCAAACATTTACTAGTACCTTGGAGGTACTAGTTTTTTAACGTGCATTGTCGGCAGTAAGCCACGGGTGCGCTCCACTTCCCAGATGTTGGGGTGTGATCGTGCCCGGATATCCACCCACCATCCGTGCGTCTCCCGCGGCAACTTTGCCGTGTGACCGGGGCCGTAGTCAGACATATAGGTTGGACTTCAGGAAAGCAAATTTTGACAAACTTAAGGTTATGCTGGGTAGAATCCTATGGTCAGAAATACTTAGGGAGAAGGAAGTTCAAGAAGGATAGGAGTTTCTTAAAAGTGAAATAATGAAGGCACAATCACAAAGGATTCCTATGAGAAGGGAAAATGGGAGGAGCCTAAAGAAGCCAAGGTGGCTCCATAAACAGCTTTCTAAAGACTTGAGAAATAAAAGACTCATTTAGAAAGTGGAAGGGGGGCCTTATAACCAAGGATGAATAGAAACAAATAACCAGTGCTTGTAAAGAGAGAGTTAGGAAAGCTGAAGCTCAGTGTGAGCTTAGGCTAGTGAGAGATGCTAAAAACAACAAAAAGGGTTCTTTGCTTATGTTCAAAGTAAGAAAAAGAGCAAGGATATGGTAGGCCCATTGCGGGGACAGGAAAGTGAAATTGTAACAGGTGAAGAAGAGAGGGCAGAACTGCTCAATTCCTATTTTTCCTCAGTCTTCTCTTGTGAGGGAAACGGTGCTCAACATGGCAAAAACAGAACTCATGACGAGGGAAAAGAGTTACAGCCTAGGATTGGCATAGGGGTTGTACATAAACACCTAGTTTCTTTAAATGAAATGAACTCCTCGGGGCCATATGAACTGCATCCAAGGGTAGAAAAAGAACTTGTGGATGTAATTTCTGAGCCTCTGCCCATTATTTTTGAGAATTCTTGGAGAACAGGTGAGGTGCCAGAAGATTGGAGTTGGGCAAATGTTGTCCCATCAGCAAGAAGAGGAAAAAGGAGGATCCAGGTAACTACCAACCTGTCAGCTTGACGTCTATACCTGGGAAAGTTTTAGAACAAATCTTCAAACAGACAGTCCTTTATCATTTAGAAAGGACGGCTCTGATTACTGAGAGCCAGCAGGAGTTTCTCAAGAACAAGTCATGTCAGACTAGCCTTATCTCTCTTTTGTTGAGACAGTTACTACCTTCCTGGATCAGGGGAATGCTGTAGACATAGTTTATCTTGATTTCAGTAAGGCTTTTGATAAGGTTCCACATAATATTCTTGTTGACAAATAGGAAAAAATGTGGTTTGGATCCTAAGACTGTGTGAAAGAACTGTATGTGGCTCCTGAGCTGCAGTTTGGCCACCCCTACACCATGCTGACTCTCCACATAAAAGTCTATGGGACAAATGACATGAAAAGTTCAAAACAGTTAACACACACACCACTGTAGTCACTTAACTTAAAGAATTGTAGTATGAGGAAGAAGCAGACTTTGGTGAAACAAGGAGGGTAAGGCATCTGGACAGGCAGACAGCAGCAGGAGGACCTTGAGGTAAATTTCCTTGGATGAGGATAAGAGCAGCAGGCAAGTATCCATATCCTTCAGGATTGGAATAACTCATGTATGTATGTAATCCTAGTGGGTACAGTTTGCAGGCAACCATAAAAAGCCCAGAGCCTCCCCCCTCACACACACACACCATCTCTCTGGAATACTATCTGAAATCAACAGAAGGCAGATACTGCAATAACCAAAGAAAGCAGAATAAAATGAACGAAAACCATGTCTTTTTTGTTATAGAATGGCTAGATTTTTTAATTTCCATAGTAATTATGATAATTACAATACATTTCATTTTTTGTAACTAGTGTAATTAATAACAAAAGAAATGCACAAGTCTAGAAAAGATGCATACAGGAAACATGAAGACATTGGATCAGACTTTTCATAGCTATTCAGCTTGGGTTATTAGTATGTTTTTATGCCCCCCCCTTTAATTGTAAAATGAGACATTTGTTGTGTGTGTGTGTAAATTGCCGTCAAGTTTTAAATTGTAAATCTGCACAAATTGTTTGTAGGTAGGTAGGTAGGTAGGTAGGTAGGGAGGGAGGGAGGAAGGAAGGAAGGAAGGAAGGAAGGAAGGAAGGAGGGAAGGAGGGAAGGAGGGAAGGAGGGAAGGAGGGAAGGAGGGAGCAAGCAATGGTAAGTCAATGGTAAGGAGCAAAGGAATGATAAACAGGAGAAATAGATTTGAATCATTTCCTAGGCTGGAGTGACTATTACAAAGCAAGCTTTCCATTTAGAGCTCTGCCATAAACAGTCTGGATGGAAGAATAGAAAGGCAGGGAGACAGAACTTAGAAATCTCACTCCAGAATTATGCCTACAAGCAATTGTGTGCATTAGAACATCTGACCTTTTTCTTTCAGAGTGCAGTCCTGAATTCTACATATAAATCCACAACTGACTTGATATATATTTATAACTGCTTTGAAAGATGGGTCCATGCAGTTAAATAGGAAACATTATTCAGAACAACAATTCAGACAAACTACTCAAACAGAGATGCTTAATTGGAGAAGAGGACAAAAGTGAGAGAGAAAACAGATATTTTTAGAAATCTGTTTCCAGTCAAGATAATATAATTTAATCTGAATGTTAAATATCATTTTTTTTGATGTTTTAATTTGTGTCTTGTTGGGGGCAATTGGTCATCCTTTCCCCAGATAGGCCTCAGCTTTATTATGGTACTTAACCCTTCACTGTCTAGATTCAGCCCCTATTTACTGAATATGGGACATAAGCAAGAAGCTATCTACCTACTGCTTTTCTATTCTTGAACTTGCAGTATTGTGTAACAATGTACTATATTCTAAGAATCTCTAGAAATCAGCCCCCAAACCTGTTTGCAGTGCCAGGACTTAGTATGGTGGACTGTGAGAAAGTGCCTCTGTTGAGAAGTTTAGATGTGGAAGTGCTCTGTGATTAAAATTAATACTTATGGATTTGACCCAGAGGGTAACTCTTGGAAACAGTTGTCAGCAGTTGTCCTGTGAGGTTCCACAAGGCTCAGCTTTATTATCCACGGCTTTGGACTTGACTGTAAGCAATATGCTGATAACACCCAACTCTACAATTCTTTGTCCAGACTGTCCAATAGGGATGGGCACGAACCGCAGAAATACTGTTCAGTTCATGGTTCACCACCAAACCACAGACCAAACCACAAACCGAATTGAACCAGTTTACTCTCTGACAAGCTGGTTCAGTTTGTGAGCCCAGCAAACCTCATTTAAAGGGACCACAGTCCTTTAATGAGGGTTTTCAGGAAGCAGCAAAAACAACTGAATGGCAGGAGCACTCGTAGCCACTTAGCTGTTTAGAGCATTCTTGTGCAGTCCCTTTAAAGTGTAAAGAGACTGCACAAGAAAGCTTGGTAACAGGGAGCAGCCTGTACAGGGTTGGGCTCCATTTCAACAGGGGAAGCCCCTGTCCATTGCCCAGCAATCTGGTAGAGCCCAGGCACTCACCCACCCTCCTCCCATTGCCTGAGGATGCCCCCAGACCTGGGAATTCACCCAGGAGGCCAGTGGAGGAGGAGGTTGGCAGAGGAGAAGGGATGATCAGCTGAGGCCGTTGGCAGAGGAGATGGCCATAGTGAGCTGCGCAGCAGCAGCAGCGCCATGGCCCATGCAGTACAACAGTCAGGCCCACCCCAGGAGCCCAGGGTGGAGGTGGGGGAGGAGTCACCGGCAGGAAAGGAGGCCACTCCAGCCTGTGGAACACCACTGGAAGATGCAAATCCACATGGTCCCTGGGCTGGAGCTGACAGCCTCAGTTGGCCACCCCTTCTCCACAGCCAGCCTACTCCACCACCAACCTCCTGGGTGAGTTCCCAGTGGGAGGTCCTAGGGGGATTCTCAGGCAATGGTAAGAGGGTGGGTGAGTGCCTGGGCTTGCCCAGATCGCTGGGTGACAGACAAGGACTTCCCCTGTTGAAGTGGCACCCGACCTTTGACATGTTGTTCCCCATTTCCTGGCTTTCTTCTGCAATCCTTTTAAACTTTAAAAGGGACCACAGAAGAAAGCCAGAAACAACTGAGCAGCGGGAAGTATTCCCAGCTAAGCTGTTTTTGTGGTTTCCTGCTCTGGCCAGGAACCAACACAAATCCCATGAACTGTTTTAAAAGTTCATGGAAGTTTGTGACCATGGACCCATCATGGACTTCAGTTCCTACCATGAACAGGACAACATTTGTCATAAATTTTGCTTCATTGTTCAATTCATGCCCATTCCTACTGCTCAACACTGCTGTAAGTTTCATGAACAAGTGTTTGGCTGCTGTGGTCAAATAGCTGAGGGTGAATAAACTGAATTTAAATCCTGACAAAACAAAGGTGATGCTGGTCGGGAAGGCTGAGGTTTGATGGGGCTCAGCTGACCACTGCTGACACCTTCCCCCATGCCTGCCAGAACCCCACAGCTTAATTACTATCTGGAACTTGGTGGAGTATGCATTCTATATGTTTTCTGAAGTCGCTACATTTGTTATCAATTAATTCCTGGGTTCAATTCAAGGTATGGATTATTCCCTAAATGAAGTACTTCATGGCATGTTACCTGCATATCTAAAGGACTGCCTGCTCTGATATGCTGTGTTGCACTGAGTTCGCCTATCTGAGCAAAGCTTTCTGAAGGTGATAGCCTGCAAATGGGTAAGATCACCCTGTTACATGTACCTAAGAACTGTTTGTTACAGCTTCCACCATGTAGAATGGCCTACCAGATTAAGGCTCCCACACTTTTATTGTATAAAATGGAATGGTTAAGACAGGCATTTTAATAAGGGGAATAGGGCTGTAGTAAAATGGAATTGTTCAGGAGAGCACTTTTATAGAAGGACTAAGGCTGTGGTTTACTGCATTGTTAATTATATGTATTATCCTGTTTTTATTGTATTGTTTTCTTTCTTTCTTTTTATGCATTGTTTACGGTATGTCTTATAGTAGGTTCCCCCCTGCATTGTTTTTAAATTTCCAATCTGCATGAGTTTTAATGAGAAAAGTGGACTATAAATAAAGTAAATAATACCCTGTGGGAGATGAGAGCAGCAAACCAGGGAAGTACGCACACAACTGAGGACAGAAGGTGAGCAGCAATTTGCAGGTACTCAGAAATGATAAGACAGAGTGGGACGAGGGAGGCTGGTATTTTCCTCAGAGTTACAACAAAGCACAAAAGTTGCTGGGACAACTAAGGAGGATACTTTGCAAAGCCACAGAAGGAAAGGAGGAGTCCACAGAGGTGAGAACTTTTATGTATATATGTATGTATGTATTTGGCCACCAAATGAGAAAGGGCACTCATTGGAAAAGACCCTGATGATGGGAGTGATTACAGATAAAAGAAGAAGGGGGTGGCAAAGGATGAGATGGTTAGACAGCATTATCGATGCAATGAACATGACATTGAGCAAACTCCGGAGGATGGCGGGAGGGTCTGGTGTGATGTGGTCCAAGGGGTCACAAAGAATCGGACTCCACTGTGTGACTGAACAACAATAAATGTATTTATATTCCACCCTTCCTCCAAGGATCTCAAGGTGGCAAGCACTGTTCTCCCCTCCTCTGTTTTATCCTTACAACAACCCTGTGAGGTAAACTAGACTAACAGAAAATAATTGACCCAACAGTGGGAACTTGAACCTGATATTGTTCCCCACTCCTCCACATGCAGCTGCTGGTGTGACCTTGGGTCAGTCATAAATTCTTTCAGAGCTGTTATCTCAAGGGCAGTTCTCGAGAGAGCTCTCTCAGCCCCACCTACCTCACAGGATGTCTGTTGTGGTGAGGGGAAGGGCAAGAGATTGTAAGCCACTCTGAGGCTCTTTTGGCTAGTGGGGTATAAATCCAATCTCCACCTCCACCACCTCCTCCTCCTCCTCTTCTTCTTCTTCTTTCCAGCACCCTTAACATACTGGTTCAGAAAAGAGTTACTTGAACTGTACACTTGTCTTGTACTTCTCACAGAGGTTCCAGCCCTTTTGCCTCTTCTTTTGTTTCATTTGTTGTTTAAAAGAATCTGTGCCCATGTGTACATAGGTGAGTACATTGGTGTTAAATATGTTTAAAGGAATTGTTGAACAAGACTTTCCCTCTACTATGTACCATGGACTGTAATCTTCGTGCTCCTCTGCCAGTGTCATTATCTGCTTTTTTCTCCCTGTTTAAGTGAATTAAGTGCATTTTCACAGTGTTTGATAAATATGCTGTAGGCTGTATCCAGATCGAGTTTGTTAAAGCCCTGAACAATGACTATCTGTTAATTTCAGTGGCACAGACTTTAATTTATCAAGTGCTTTAACTCAAAGGAACATTGATGAGATTGTGCAGACAATCAAAGGATTAAATAAATGGGGGAAAACGTTTCAAAATGTTATATTTCCCCCCATATAATATCTCCTGTTCGGCATACCTAGAGGCTATTTTTAAATGAGTTGGCAGATATTCAAACAGCACTGATTAATCTTATAAGTGTTATCTTGCCAGTTTCCTATTGCCAGTCTTGGACGCATACCACATAGAAATGTCCTTACCTGGACTCAGATCAGACTATGGAACTAGACTGACCTTTTCTAGCACTAATTGCATGACTGTTTGGGTTATCTATTTTCTTCAGGGGTTGTAAAAAAGCATAAATTTAACTACCCAACTTTATTTATTATTTAAATCAAATATCTACAACTTTCCCCAGTTAATAGAAACCACAGCAGTTATTTATTTGATATTTAAATAACCCAGGGTTTTCATTCATGTTCATGGCTTACCTATAATAATAAATAATAATACAACTGGTAATAGTGTTAATAATCCCATCAATACCAGAATTATAACTAGCATAATGCTGTCATCTACTAGTATAGGATGGTTTCCAATGGAGAAAAAAGAAAAGCAAAAATGCAATGCCAATAGAAACCCAGTGGAACAGAATCAAAGTCCCAGAGAATCTTTGCAGTAGAAACTGAAGGTGGGAGGCATTTTTGCAAGCCCAGCAGAACCAGTGTAATGTGCCCAGCAGAACCAGTGCCACTGTAACAAGACTAAGGTTAAGCCAGAAAAGTGCTTTTGGGAGAAATGACAGACACAGGACCCCCTGCAAGCTACATACCAAATGCAGAGGACTTCACCCTGATGTCCGCGTCTCTGCAATATCTCCAAGTTGGGGCAGATTACATTTCTGGGGACCCAGTTACAGACCACCCACAAGGCTCTCCCCAGTGTTCTCTTTGGAAAAGACAGCTGCAGTTATGGGAGTCTATAATGGAACCACTCAGGAACAAGCCAGTGACACCAAACTCAGAGGGAAACCTTACCTGGGCAGGACACCCCCCCTGCAGCAAGACAGTAGAAGCATAAGAACATAAGAGATGCCAATGATGGATCAGGCCAAAGGCCCATCCAGTCCAACACTCTGTATCACACAGTGGCCAGAAATACCAGTGCCATCAGGAGGTCCACCAGTGGGGCGAGGACATTAGAAGCCCTCCCACTGTTGACCCCCCCAAGCACCAAGCACCAAGATGACAGAGCATCACTTGCCCAAGAGTCCCTATCTATACCTTGTGGCTAATAGCCACTGATGGACCTCTGCTCCATATCTATATATCTAATTCCGAAGTCGCCCCCTGGTGTGCGGATACTTATTTCTGCACATCGGGGGGACCTGGAGGGGAGGGAGAGTTTTGTGCACACGTGGGGTGTTCCCCAAGGGTGCACAAAAATCTGAAAACCTGTAAAAGATATCGGGGGGATGTTTAAATCCCCCCGAAACTGACAGAGCATCCCCTGCGCAT
>NW_015160242.1:339413-343593 GCF_001447785.1 Gekko japonicus
GCGATCTCCCTGGCTGCCGCCGCCGCTTGGGGGGGGGAAGAGAGCAGCGAGGCCTGAGCAGCAAGCCACTCGGGCCTTGCTTCGGAGCCGGGGGGAAGCAGCGAGGCCCAAGTGGCAAGCCGCTCGGGCCTCGCTTCGGAGGGAGGGGAGTGGAGGAGACAGGGGAGGAACCGGTGGGATGGGGGGGAACTTATCTCCTCCTGCTGCTTCCTCCTCTGCCTCCCCCCTGCGAGTATCGCGGGTCCGCCCCTTGTGCTTATCTAATTCTCTTTTGAAGCCATCCACCTAACAAGCAAACTCTACCAGGTGAGAAAAGTTCACAATCAGAAAGGTATAAAATGTGGGTCCACACTCAGCCAAGGCTCTCAGTAGCTAAGCCCCACTGTTCGGTGTGGGCAGAGAGACAGGGTGGCTCAGAGTCCTGAGTTCACCTAACACCCAAACTTCACCAGGTGAGAGACGTTCACGATCAGGAGGTTATGAAATGTGGGTCCTCACTCAGTCAAAGCACTTAGTAGCAAAGGCCCTTTGCTCGGCATGAGCAGAGAGGCGGGGTGACAAAGAGCCCTGAGTCCACCTAAAACCCAAAAGCCAACAGGAGAGAGGAGTTCATGCCCTGACCTGGGTAGCCCAGGCAAGCTCGATCTTGTCAGATTCCAGAAGCTAAGCAGGGCCAACCCTGGCAAATAAGTGGATGGGAGACCTCCTAAGAATACCAGGACCAGGAGGCAGAGGCAGGCTATCAAGCCACTTCTCTGAACGTCCTCCATGCCCCAGTAGGAGTTGCCAGAGATTGCCATGACTTCTAGGAACAAGCACACACATGTGCAGACATGCACATGGACACACAATATGCAAAAATACCCCCCCCCAATAGAGGGAGGGGAGTTCATAATCAGAAGGGAATGAATTAATGTGCCCTGCTAGTCTGTTTTTAATAAGTTCCCTGCCTCTCTGTATAACTGCCAACAGCTGACAGACGATAGGCTGCGAAACTGAGTGTATATATGGCATTCTGATCCCATTGAGCAGAATGGGATCACTGTTATTTGCAGCCAGCAATGCCTGTTAAACTTTGGAGGACTCCAAGGATGAAATATTCCACTTCCTCTGTTGCCTTGGAGTTTTGTAAACAGTTTAATTGAGTGGAGACAATTTGTCTGGAAATGTATCTATTCACAAACCACCACGAAGAGCACCAAAATTCATGAAATGTTTGTGTCAGATGCCCTTCAACGAACATTGCTTTGCAAACCATGAACCGGCCAAAATTTCACAATTTATCTGGTGTGATATCATTTACTACATCTTATGTAGAATGTTTACTACATCTTATGTAAAATGTTCTGCACATACAAATAGATAAATAGGAAAAGCTGATATTCCCTCCGCCTTTTGGAAATGAAACACAAACTATGTACTTCTCTCCCTGCTTGTAAGGGTGAGATGAGAAGTAGATCCCTTCTCTCTTCCCAACTTGAAGGGGAGGGAAGATAAGTGATTGGCTTCTCCAAAGCAGGCTCAGACAAAAAAAAAAGCCAATCACTTTTATTTCCTTTCCTCCAACCTGGTGTGTGTGTGTGGGGGGGGGGGAGGGACTAGTTTCTTATTTCCCCCTTACAAGCAGGGAGATAAAAAGCTATTCACTTCTTCTCTGTTACCCCCAAACTGGAGGGAGAGAAAATGGATAGACTTATTATCTTCTCCCTTGCAAGCAGGGAGATAAAGAAGGGATCACTCTTCTCCCCCCCCCTTGCAAGGGAGGTAAGAGAAACAATCAACTTCTTTTCTTCCTGTTTGCAAGGGGGAGATAAGGAGGTGATTGCTTTTCTCTTCCCAACTTGAAGGGAAGAGAAGTGATCTGCCTTTCATCTCCCCAAGTTTGAGTGGGAAGGTGAGAAACCAATCGCTTCTGTTCTCTTGTGAGGTTGGGGAGGGAAAGAAGCACCCAGCTTGTTATCTCCTCACCCCAAGCCAAGTGGTGATGATTAGTTGATCACTAATGTTCTCCGCCTTCCAGCTGGGAGCAGAACAGGAGCAAGCAGCTTATGTACTCCCCACTAAGAATCTCCTGTGTATTTACAAGGCAGAGACTACAGGAGAAACTGAGGGGGAAGACTGAATAGCTGTCATCTCCTCATCTCACAAGCCTTCTCCCTGGATGCCTACAAAGTTCCTTGTTAGAGCTGAACCTAGATGTACAAACAATTAGCCCTTTGACCACTCAGATCTCTACTGAAGGTGAACAGGAGGGTGTTCAAGTATTCTTACTATGGTTTGTAAATTTCAGAAATTATTGTTTTAGTACTATATCAAAAATTCAGGAAGGGCATTGATTATCATTTACATTAACTATGAGGAATATTGTTACCGTATTGGAAAGCTGTGTCAGGATATCTGAATAATATAGAGTCATAGAGTTGAAAGGGTCCTCCAGAGTCAATACTTCCTCCCAAAAGTAAAAAATAATAATCATTCCATTTCCTAAATTACTAAGGGGAATGGAAACAATTTTGAGCCTGAACTGCAACTGCTAAAAAGGCCACTGTTTCAATGGGCAGTAGACATGGTCTTCAAGCTCTGCCCATTGAAAAAGTGGACATTTACATTTTAAAGGGTGTTTCAAGGGCTGATGCACCATGGAATATCTGGGGCACACTTCATTCTCCCTAGCCACTCCTTCGTCCTCCCAGATACAATTCCCAATTTCAATATTTATCAAAAGTGAAATATCAAAATGGTGAATATCCAGAAGTGCCTTTTGTGCTATCGGATATTGCCAGTCTGACTCGATACTGGAAATTTTGTGCATTATATCAGGTCAACAATATCTGACTGTACATCCTTAATCCTATGTATGTTTGTCTGGAAGTAAGCCTTCTGAACATAGCAGGACTTAGTTCTCCGTGCACATACATAGAACTGTGCAGGTAGTCCTGTGAAAGTTGCCAGCACTGCTTTGTGACTAGCATTATTAACTACAAGGAAGAAGGCCCGTTGTGGAAATAAATACAACAAACTCTAGAAAGAGGCTCTGGGAGAATGCCCCTGCCTTGGGAACTCAGTATCAATTTGTTGTGGTGACCTCAGCAGGGTATAATGATAGAGTCCACCGTTTTCTCCAGAGGTACTGATCTCTGCTACCTGAAGAGCAGTTGTAATTCTGAGTGATTTCCACCCCTCACCTGGAGATTGGCAACAATGGTACCCAAGAAGAAATGGGTGGTTTGGAGGGTGGAGTCTAAGGCGATGTACTTGTCTGAGGTCCAACACATCCTTAAACCCCACCCTCTCCAAGCTTCACCCCTCAAATCCACAGAAGTTTCCCAACCGGGAGTTGGCAACCCCATCTCCTTCCCAGCTAACCACCAACCTACCGTTATCTGCCCCTCTGACTTCAGCTGACTTCTGCCCTCCTTCATGGACAACAGTTGTAATTCAGAGTGATCTCCACCCCTCACCTGGAGATTGGCAACAATGGTACCCCAGGAGGTAATGGGTGGTTTGGAGGGTGGAGTCTATGGCATTGTACCTGTCTGAGGACCCACCCCTCCTCAAACCTCACCCTCTCCAGGCTCCATCCCTCAAATTTCCATGAATTTCCCAACCTCGAGTTGGCAACCCTATCTCCTTCCCAGCAAATCATCAGCTTACCTTTATTTCCCCCTCTGACTTCAGCTTTCCATCTCCCCCCACAGCCTCTACCATGCTCTGAAGCCCTGACTGCTCCATCACATTGGCTGTCATAGGGGGGCATCTCAGCAGAGTATAAGGACACAGAGTCCACCATTTTCTCCAGGGGAACTGATCTCTGCCATCTGGAAAATACAGTAGGAAAATACAGTCTCTCTCTGCAATGGGGCCCAAAGCAGCTTCCATCATTCTCCTCTCCCCCTTTTGACTTGCACAACAACCTTGTGAGGTAGGTTAGGCTGAAAGTCTGTGACTAGTTCAAAATCACCCACTCAGCTTCCACAGCAAGAACCTGGGTCTAGCGGACCCTGCTCTGAAGCGCTGACTGCTACACCTAGGGTAGCCAACCTCCAGGTGGAGCCTGAAAATCGCCAGTTATCACAACTGAACTCCAGACAACATATCTCCCCCTTGGAGAAAATAACTGCTTTGGACGGTGGGCCCTATGGCATTATATTCAGCTGAGGCCTCTCCCCTCCCCAAACCC